>NW_004443949.1:25243510-25274564 GCF_000243295.1 Trichechus manatus latirostris | reverse complement strand
GGGCACCATCTAGCTGTACTGGACTCAGTCCGGTGGAGGCCTTGATAGCTGTGGACAGTTAGTCCTTTGGACTAATCTTTTCCTTGTATCCTGTTCTCTTCATTCTCCCTTGCTCCCGGAGGGATGAGACCAGTGGAGTATCTTAGGTGGCCGCTGACAGGCTTTTAAGACTCCAGACACTACTCACCAAGGTAGAATGTAGAGCATTGTCTTTGTAAGCTGTGTCATGCCAATTGAGCTAGATGTTCCCCGAGACCATGGTCCGCAGAGCCCTCCGCCCAGCAATTCAGTCCCTAAGGGAGTTTGGATGTGTCTATGCGGCTTACAGCAACCGTTTTTTTTAAATGGTGCCACAATGGTTAAGCACTTGGCTGCTAACTGAAAGGTTGGTGATTCAAATCCACCCAAGGCCCCTTGTGAGAAAGACCTGGTGATCTGCTCCCATAAAGATTATAGCCTGGGAAACCCTAAGGGCCAGTTCTCTTCTGTCATATCGGGTCACTGTGAGTTAGAATCAACTCAATGGCACCCAACAACAGCAACAACAAATCTAGATACCGTCACTCTGGCATGAGCCACACACAGTTGAAATGTTTGATTTCACATTCACTGTTGCCTTGGGTCTAAAGGGTTTCTCAACGTTTTTCGCACAATGCTACTCATATAAAATTAAAATATTTGTACCACAAACTGGGCTAAATTCAAGGACATTTGGAACATAGTTGAGGATCACCCATTCTGCAGGTGAGTCACTTGAGGACTGCGGCCACCATGGGCCCCACCAGTCTGCCCAAGAACTGAGATTATCTTTATTTCGCAGTTACTGGTTAGAATTCAAATGCTGTTCAGCAGTCATGGTTAGGCAGATTGCAAAGCAGACAAATTTTGTCTTTTCTCCCTGCCACCTACCTCATTCCTTCTCCATCAATTTCATTCACTGTCCATGAATAACAATGATTGTGAGCATGGTGCAGGACCCGGCAGTGTTTTGTTCTGTAGTACATAGGGTCGCTATGAGTTGGAACTGACTGGATGGCACCTAACAACAACAACAGCATACCTTAGCCAGAGCCCTGGTGGCACAGTGGTTAAGAGCTCAGCTGCTAACCAAAACGTTGGCAGTTCGAATCCACCAGACCTTCCTTGGAAACCCTATAAGGCAGTTCTACTCTATCCTATAGGGTCACTATGAGTCGGAATCGGCTCAATGGCAACGAGTTTGATTTGATTTTTTTGGTATATCTTAGCCAAGCTGACACATAAAATTAATCCTGACAGGCCTCCACCCTGCCACAGGGTTTTGGATTTTGTTTAGGGGCATCTAGAAGTAAATTCGTCACTTGTCTGTCCATTTGTTGTGCGATGGTGGCTTGTGTATTGCTACAATACTGTAAGCTATGCCACTGGTATTTCAAATACTAGCAGGATCACCCATGGACCCATGGTGGATAGGTTTCACTGGAGCTTCCAGACTAAGACAGACTGGGAAGAAATGCCTGGTGATTCTATTTCCAAAAAGTAGCTAATGAGGATGCTATGGATCACAACAGAACCTTGTCTGACTCACTTGCTTTGGACGTGTCAGCAGGAGAGATCAATCACTAGAAAAGGACATCCCATTTGGTGAAGTAGAGGGCCAGTAAGGGTCAGGAAGACCCTTGATGAGGTGGATTAGCACAACAGACACAACAATGGACCCGAATATGTTGGTGATTATAAGGATGACGTAGGACCTGGCAATGTTTTATTGTTGTACATACAGTCACCACGAGTCAGAGTTGATGCTACATCAGTTACCAACAACAACAAAGTATACCTACTCCTTCCAGCCCTGCCTGGGCCTGAGAAGGAATAAATTAGGTCTCATTCTACATTAGCCTGGCCCTAAACCTGTAATATCAAGCCAGGCTTCTCTGAGGAGCCAGGGTCCCTGCAGGGGCTGACTCTACCATGCTGGAGACCCTCTGGCTCTGAAAGAAAGCCCGGTCAAGACTGGATCTTGGGCATGTCTCTTGTTCCCCCTTGCAGGATCAACCTCCATCCCAGGTCCACATCAGAATTCCATGTGGAGCTTTTAAAAAACACTGCTATCAAGACTCTAGCCCCAGAAATTCTGATTTAAATGGTTTGGATTGGGGCCTGGGCATTAGTAATTTTTTAAATGCCTCAGGTGATCCTAATGTGTAGCCAGAGCTAAGATCCATCAAACTAGGTATTGCCAATTTAAGCGACCAGGACATGTCGGGATCAAGGTTGTAGCTAGAGGCGTCTGATGACCTAATACTAGAGAAGCCTTCCTCTCTTGGGTATGAGAGCAAGAGAGAATGAATTGAGGTGATAATATCTCTTCCAAAAAGGTAGTGGTGGTGGTGGTTGTTTGCCTTTGACTCATAGCAACCCCATGTGACAAAATAGAACTGCCCCATGGGGTTTTCTAGGCTGTAATCATTACAGGAGCAGATCGGCAGCTCTTTCTCCTGCAGAGCTCCTGGGTGAGTTCGAACCACTAACCTTTTGGTTAACAGCCAAGTGCTTAACCATTACACGACCAGGACTCCTTCCAAAAAGAATACAATTAACGAAACGGATCTCATAGCCTTTCTCCACCTGGAGAAATTCCTGGGTAGTGATAACCCGTCTTTTCTTGCCTGTCTGTGGGTTCCAACTTTCCAAGTAGCTTTTGAATAACAGCATACTACAGATTTTTTAAAAAACATAACTCCAGAAGCCTCATTTAAGCTGATATCATTATGGACTTTTAAATCTTCTGCCTACATTTAGTTCCTGTATTTCTGAATTAAGAAGTACTTAAATGTAATGACTTACTTAGATTGCTTGTTCTCTAATGGCGGTTACATAGCCACGCTCTTAACCACTGCACACTGCACGTATTTTGATCAAGTCACAGTCAATTGCCTTAAAAAGCCCAAGTCAGGGGAAGCTATGTGAAAGCATTCAAATTATGGGAACAGAACCAAGATGTTTTGGTTTCCAGTCCTCTTTATCAATTAAACCACATAATAAAACTCAGAGGGCTACTCCTCTTCTTCAAATAGTGAGATATGCATGTTTTCCCTCTTTCTTTTCCTGACAAGAGGACCCCTGACCCACTGTAATGAACACGTTTGTTGGCAGCCTCATCTGATGAAACTCTTTCTCACCTAATGAAATCCAGTTTCTATTTTCATTCTTGCTTATTCACACCCCAAAATAAGATGAGGGTCCTATTGCTAGATATCATTGGAATGGCTCCCTTCTCTCTCTTCCTAATGAACAAAGCCTCAAACTGATTAAATAGCTAAGTTGAGTATCTTAGAGGAGCAAAAGCAATATCTACTCCAACATTGTTAAATACTTAGGAGGGATCCTAAGAACTACACAAAAACTAGAATTTTATGGAAAATAACTATTTTCTGACTTAGACATCTGCCCAACGAAGGGATTCACTTAGTCACCTGACCCCAAATCAAAGTCAAAGGGTTTCACTGTCCTTATAGTATCACCAGAAGGATATTAATTTCAATTGTCAGGGAGGAAATTGATAACCGTGGAGTTCTGACATAGCCAGGATGGATTTAATTACCTACAGTTAACTCTGGCAGGAGAGCTTAAAAATAATTGTGAAAATAAGCTATTACTAAATCAGAACTTGTCTCTAATCCTGAAGACAGTAGGGCTAAAGAGAAGAAAAAAAAATTAACGTCTACCATGCAGATATGGAGTCCCCAGGTGGTGCAAAGTGTTAACGTGCTCAACTGCTAACTGAAAGGTTGCGGGTTGGAGTCCACCCAGAGGCACCTCAGAAAAAAAGACCTGGTGATCTACTTCTGAAGAATCAGCCACTGAAAACACTATGGAGCACAATCTTACTCTCGTACACATGGGGTCACCCTGAGTCAGAATTGATTTGATGGGAACTGGTGCTGGAACATGCAGGTGGAGGCTGTCATAGGAGCCACGGTGGTATTTCCGTAGAGGAAAGCACTTCAGAAACTGACCTCTCCAGTTCATTACTGGTTCACTCTACTTAGTGGATTCCTTCATTCCACAAATATTTAATGAGTGCTAGGCACTTATTAGACATAGCACAATGAGTTTATTGGAGGTGTAATATCTCATTAGGCAAGCGTGGTAACTCTTTCAAGTGAGCTGGACCTGCTTGGGCTTAATGTACCTTGAATTTAAAATGACCTCAGCATCCAGGGTCCCATACTGCCTTACAAATTATTTAAAGAAAACACCCATTGATTTCCACTTCCAACTTTCTTTTTATAGAGTCACCCAGTTGCCATCGAGTTGACTGTGACTCATGGCGACCCCATATGTGCCGAGTAGAACTGTGCTCCATAGGATTTTCAAGGCTGTGACCTTTGGAAGCAGATCACCAGGACTTCCTTCTGATGACCCTCTGGGTGGGTCTGAACCACCAATCTTTTGGTTAGTAGTCGACTGCTTAACCATTGCTCCCCCCAAGAGTTAGCTCCATAAAATTATAATTCTTTAATTTTTTCTTTCTGTAGTTACTTCAGTGATATATTTCCTTGATTTTGTGCTCACCCTTTTCTTAATTATATCTGATAGAGGCTTATCAATATGTTGTAGTATTTATCAATATAAAAATTAGGTATATACACACAAATTATTGTTATATATCTTATAAATTATGTATAGCTTGTATATTATTATGGGAAAAAAGCAAGGTGCAGAACAGTGTATAATCTTATTTGGGTAAAAAGCATATAGTATGTATATTTGTATATACATAGAAAATATCTGATGAAATACTAGAAAAAAATCATCATTGGTTACCTGTTAAAAATGGGAATAGGGTGAATTGGGGGACTGGAGGACCCCTGGTGGCACAGAGGTTGAGAGCTCAGAGGCTAACCTAAAGGTCAGCAGTTCAAATCCATCAGGCTTTCCTTGGAAACCCTATGGGGACAGTTCCACTCTATCCTATAAAGTGACTTTGAGTTGAAATCAGCTTGATGGCAATGGGGTTTTGGTTTTTCTGGGGAACTGGAGAAGGAAAGTTGGTTTTTCTTCCCACCTTCTACACTGCTTACATTCTAAATAACTGTTTTAAATCAGTGTAAGAAATCAAGACCAATATCAGGACAGGGCTCAGCACACTGGAGCCTGTTTGGAAGCACAGTGGCCTCTATCCTGTGCATTTAGGCTTCAGTCCTACTGAACTTGATTATGCTTTTTGATAACTGGCAGTGTATCATCAGGGTGGATTGCCAAAACACTTAGGGGAAGTCACTTGATCAGCTTGCCCTTGGCACAATGGCCATTCTGAAAATAGACATACTCAAGTCAGATGAGTTATACTAAAAACTTATTCCAGAAGTTAACTGAGTGTATGCTGTTTAAAAATATTTTTTAAATGAAATGGGTTATACTAAAAACTTATTCCAAAAGTTCAGTTATGTTGTGTTTGTAAAACTTTTTTTTTTTTAACATGGAATTGTTTTACGTTAAAGTGAAAAGCCCTACCTGAATTACAGTATTTAGTTTTGAGAACTGTCTGACTATTGATCTGAAGTGCCCTTCTGGACTGGCTCCCTCTTGCCCTCACCCATTAGAAATTTTCAGACACTCAGGGAACATGCCAAAGCAGGAAAGATTCCTGGGTCTGGAAGAGTAAACATAACAAAGGAACATGCTGACAAATTTGCTCACACACACACGCACACACAAACCTAGGAAATATCTTTTTGCACTAATGTGACGTATATAGGGTTACCCTTTTATGCAAATTCATTAAACATACACTAAGATAAATGGACAAAGTATATAAACCAACAGCTCTCAAATGAGAAAATACAGTTCATTCATTCATTTAAAAATGAAATTAATCTAATTTTTATTGACTATTTGAGACAAGAGCTTTGCATATTGTCATGAGGTACCTAACAGAGACCAACCAATGTTGGAAATCCAGGAGGAGGGGACCTTACCTCTTACATATTAGGAGCTTCTATCAATATTCCAGGGTCCCTGGATAATGCAGATGGTTCATGTGTTTGGCTGCTAACACAAAGGTTGGAGGTTCAAGTCCACCTAGAGATGCCTCAGAAGAAAGGCCTGGTGATCTACTTCCAAAAAATCAGCCATTGAAAACCTTACGGTGCACAGTTCTACTCTGACACTCAAAGGGTTGCTATGAGTCAGAGTATACTCGTCGGCAACTTTTTTTTTTTTTAATTAATATTCCTGGGCTTGTGCCTACAGAGATCATCCCTTTGACTCAAGACATGTAGACTTCCTCGGACCACTGCTAATACCTCCCGACTGCACAGGAGTAGTGTGTGCTTAGGCTTGCTTAGTTTATAGCTTTCAGACACAGCCAGACTCACTGTCATGGTCAATGGCACTTAACTTCAAGTCATACCTGGTACCATTTCATAGCCCCTGCCTCTCACTTCCAGCATTCACTGTTTCCATCACACCTCACCATCCTGTTTATCCTCTCTTCAGCTCTAGCTGGATAGTTACGACTCAGTAATTTAGGACATGGAGATGTGGCTAAGAGCGAGATGGTAGCAACAGGGGCACAGCTAAGTGAATAAATTCACGAAATACTTGAGAGGCTATCTGGACAGAACTTGGCGATATATTGAATGGGGATCTGAGGTGAGACAAAGGAAGGAGTAATGGTTGATTTCCAGGTTTGAGGTGTGAGCACCTGGGGATTGTAGTGCCAGTAACCGAAATGGGGAAATTAGAGGAGGAGCAAGTATGAGAAGGACATGAATTCAGTTCTGAACGTGTTGAGTTTGAGGTGTCTGTGAGATGCCAAGAAAGAGATGTCGCGAAGGCATTGGTTATCTTCATCTGGAGTTAAGAAGAGAGATCTGGGCTGGAGATACATATTTAGTTGTCATCAACATAAAGATGGGAATCAAGCCATTGATGGGTGCGGACGCGATTGCTTAAGATTTGTTTGTGGAGTGAGATGATAAGTGGGCCCAGGCTAGAGTTCCTAGTAACCCCAATTTTTCAGGGATGGGTCAAAGAGGAAGAACTAATAAAACAGCTTGAGAGGTAGAAGGAAAATTGCGAGTCTGTCTCTGTCATCCTCATCCCTTTCCCTGGAGTAGCCTCCTCTCTTCTTTGAATGATAAAATACAGCCAATCCTTTCAGACATCTCAAATCTCCTCAGTGAAGTGAAACTTTCTTGATTCGTGCTCCACTTCCCAAGTGCCGTGAAAACATCACTGCTCTTGTAGCTCTGCTTCTATAGCACATCAAACAAAAACAAAAACAAAGTTGTGAACGTGGCTGCCGAAAACATCTCCCACGTCCCATCTCCATCATTTTCTAAACTAATATAGAGTAAGATTACGGCAGGTGGGTTCTAATTTATCTTTGTTTCCTAGCACCATATGAAACAGTCAGTTGGTGTTTGTTGAATTAGTTTTGTTGTTGTCCGGCACTGAAAGCTTGTTCTTCATTTTGACAAAGATTTAGACCCAGTAAGACACATTATTCAGAAAATTATCTATAATTTGTTTTAAGAACTCTTGCTTTATAATAAAATCTGTTTCTTACAAAACATAGCAAGTTAATTACTTTGCTATTATTCATGCCACACCCACTTCCAAAAAAGTTTTAAGAGAGCTTGCAATGAGTCACATGAATAATTACATCTTTGAAAACAGGATGAAAGCACCAGGCAATGGAAAAAGGTGATAACATTACCTGATAGGTTAGACCAAGGAAAGTTGCTGCAATTGAGATTAAGGTAGAGTTTTGCACTTCTTAGCAGGCAAGGTAATATGTTCTCTTTTTGAACAGCCCTGAGGTTTTTGTGGGACTTTGTGGAGGTGCAGGATAGCACATTTCTCAGACCAGGTAAAATTCTGCTGGGCTTAATTAGGTCCTCAGCCTACAGGTGTCCCCCGTTTTGTGAACGTTCGTTTTACGCAACTTCACTTTTACAAAAGACCTGTGTCAGTAACTGTTTTCAATAACCAAAAGAAATCAGAAGAGGATTTTCGCTTTTAGGAAAACAGTCAAAAAGCTGAAATGACGTTCAGCGTATTGGTTTTGCGGTGAGCCGTGAAAGAGGTAGCGCGCAGGCGGAGCAGCGAGAGTGGGGTCGCCAAGCTCCTTTTATCATACCATTCCTGCGTTTACTATATGTTAGTATTATTTTAGGCTGCGATTTGGTAGGTTATCTTTTGGGTCTGGGAATGCTCAAAATTTTTCCCATATAAATTAATGGTAATCGCTTCTTTGCTTTATGCCATTTTGGCTATAAAAGTTTTCATAGGAAAGCTCTGCTTTCAGATAACAGGGAAAACTGTGTATATTTGCAAGGTTATGTATAATATTCTTTTAAGTGGCCTGTGAAATAGAACAAAAATAACAAAAAATAACTCTCTCCCTTGCAGAAAGACCTAAACAGGCTTTCTCGATCCCATGACGAAGGAGGATCCTTTTTGAAGGTAGAAACATGTCAACCTATCTCATAATTGTGCTTTTAAAATATATTGCTTGACTCAGGGGACATCTAGCTCAACTGACATAACATATTTTATAAAGAAAATGTTCTATATCCTATTTGGTGAGTAGCGTCTGGGGTCTGAAAAGCTTGTGAGTGACCATCTAAAATACTCCACTGGTCCCACCCCGTCTGGAGCACAGGAAAATGAAGAAAATCCAAAGACACAAGGGAAAGATTAGTCCAAAAGACAAATGGACCACAACTACCACAGCCTCCACCAGACTGAGTCCAACACAACTAGATGGTGCTTGGCCACCACCATCGACAGCTCTGACAGGGATCATAAAAGAGGGTCCTGGATAGAGCGAGAGAAAAATGTTGAACAAAATTCTAACTCACAAAAAAAGACCAGACTTAGTGGTCTGACAGATACTGGAAAAATCCTGAGAATATGGCCCCTGGACATCCTTTTAATTCAGTACTGAAGTCACTCCTGAGGCTCACCCTTCAGCCAAAGATTAGACAGGCCCATAAAACAAACAATAATGCACGTAGCTCAACCATGTACACGAGACACACCAGCCCAGGGGCAAGGATGAGAAGGCAGGAGGGGGCAGGAAAGCTGGACGAGTGGAAGTGGGGAATCCAAGGTTGAGAAGGGGAGAGTTTTGACACCTCATGGGGTTGGCAACCAAGGCCACAAAATAATATGTGTATAAATTGTTTAATGAGAAATTACTTTGTTCTGTAAACCTTCATCTAAAGCACAATTAAAAAGAAAGTATATATATATATAACTTGAGAATATATGACAAAAAACTACCATGAATTTAGTGAACCTTCCAATTTTTATATTTATTAAAACATAAAACTATCTAGATATATTTTTAGAGATGATACAAATATTTGTATAAGATTACTTGGGTAATCTAGACACAGTGCTTTGTAAATACATGGATTTGCAATGTTTTTGTAACAGAACAAAGAGTCTTCTGATCAGAGATTGGAGAGTCTCTTATCCAGGTTAGTAATTTCCAAAGTTATTATTTTAATCAGTTTGTTTATTTGGTTGTAATTGGCAAGGTAACTCTTTGTTCAAAGAACTCTTGCTCTGAAGATTAAGAAATCATAGCTCTGATCAAAGTTGGAACTGGAGTCTACCTCTACAGGGGTCTGGACAAGACCTTTTCAAAAAGTCAAAACTCTGATTATTATCCTACCAAAATTACACTAAACAGAAGACCTTATTAAATAGTAGCGATTTTCCTTCAAGATGATGAGTAGCTTCGCATTTAATGTTAGATTCAGCATATTCGTTTAAATAATCTATGACTTTAAAATATGCACTGCCTTTATTTTTAAATCTCTAACATTGCAAATTTCTTCTCACCCTGAGAACTTTCCCAAAGTCCCAGAAGATTCTTTAGCTTATATGTTAGTCAAACATATGGGCTTTGAAGGGAAAAATGACACTCTATCATTACTCTACTAAATCAGATGACATTCAAGCTCCTCCTTAAGGAAAGGCAATTTTGAGATTAATTTTTTTCCCTGAGTTTTTAGGTGCTACTTGCTTTGACTGCATCACAAAGCACATGTTGTAATTTTATTTTATAATAGAACTTCCCCTCTTCTTAACATTTGTAGAATTCAAGAGTTGATTTTGATCCTTAATTTCTTTATATCCCCTTCATTTCTTAATGTCAGTAGAAGGCAGGGAATTAAAGAATCTCTCTTGGTGTGTTTTAAACGTATATACATATACATCCCCAAATCATAGCTAAAATCCATAAATGAAAGAATGAGATTATTCCCCCTTCACAAGCCAGCACCTCTGAATTAGCACTCAGGGTCATTGTGGGACATCTCCTGCCTCATGGACTACTTGTGCTGTGATTTGACATAGATGCTGGACCCTGAGAATTTGCTCTCAACTCAGGCTCCTTGAGGGCAGAGGCAGTTTCCTGCTGATCCTTGTGCTTATCCCAGCATTTAGCAGAGTTGGAATTGGAGTCTATCTCTACAGGGGACTGAGATTGCAGAATTTAATTCATTTAAATGCAGATCCCTATCCAGGTATAAAGGAAGATGAGTGACTTCTTGCTGTCCTTTCCACCCTCCCAGAACCACCCTCCCTACCTCCCATGCACACCCCACAACTCTACCCTCCAAGCCAAACCAAACCCATTGGTGTCAAGTCGATTCTGACTCATAGTGACCCTGTAGTTCCCAGCATGTTCTCCCTTTGGTTTTTAGGCTTTTGCCTTCAGGATTTTGCAAATGCTCTTCCCTTTGACTGATATATCCTTCCGCACCTATTTGCGTGGCTAGGTCATATTTATGTTAAAGGTCTCCTCTGGGAAGACTTTATAACTTCCCAAGTCTGGATTAAGTACCCTTCATGTGCTCCTATAACATGCTATGATGTAACAGTACTTACCAAACTCTACTGTAATTGAGGGAGGGTATGTATTTCATACACCTTTATGTCCTCAGGATTTAGCACAATACCTAGGACTTAATAGGTACTCAATAAACAACTGGATGAATAAACAAAAGATTGAATGAATTAGTGCAATGACCAGGAATCCTTTCTCAGGAATCCTCTCTCCCAGCACCTCTTCAACAATTATAACTTCATTGTTGGCACAATGGTATTTTTTTTTTTTTTTTAAGATAAAGCCCTGTCACCGTGTTCATAAGGAAAACTGCTGAACTTGCTCGTGAAGCTGGAAGTGACACAGACTCAAGTCTTGCAGCCCGTGTTCACATCATCCTGTTTGGTGTAGACAGGGATGGCACTCTGGCTCCTTGTCTTCAGCTGAAGGACACCAGCTTGGCCTTCCTCATCCAGTTCCTACTTGGTCAGCTAGTATACCATTGTATATGGGGTGTGATAATTTATTTTTATTCACTCAACAAATATTGATTAAGGATCTCTTGCCAAAAAAAAAAAAAAAAAAGGCTTCAACTTGGCATTTAGCTGCTCAAGAATCAGAATTCAGCTGAAGCATACCATCATCTCAGTAATCATGAGCCAACAAATGTCAGGCAGAGAATGAATGGGTAAAAGGAAAACCCTTATACACCATTCTTAGGGTGCTCTTTAAGTTATAAATATGTATTGGCAAAATCCTTTGATCAAGTCTCAATATGTGCCTTTCTTGGTCGTGAGGAATCATCCCCACTCTCTAAAAACAACAGATTACGGCACACTTAGAGCCAGCTGGGAGAAGATGCTGGCTGATTAGGGTTCAGTCTCTCTCTTTAGAGAACAGTTTACACAAAATTACACTGAATAGAGTTTCAGAATCAAACTGCTTCTTCCTTTTCCTTTTTACAATATGTACTTTACGGATGCATAGTGATTTCACTTAAGACATTTTTCTCTTTTTATTTCCTAGTCCCTTTCTGACAGAAATGCTTTTCTTTGCAGAGAAATAAGGCTTTTCTTTCATTGCCTCTATTCCCTTGATGACATGAAGTATTCAATCACAACCAATTTACAGATAATGTTGTGCTACTTTCTTGTGTGTGTTTGCCAGTTTCATCACCTGTGCCAGATTGTCAAATGCATGCGCTAGATAACGTCGATACCTTAGTCAACAAGTTTCATCATGCTTATAAATGAAAATGTTCTGGAAATTTTCCTCTCTGCTGCTGCTTTTTTTTTTTTTTTTTTTAATTTGGTATCTTTTGGATGACTCCGACTTGGATTTTCTTTGCCTGGCCAGTGTCTCATTCTCTGTCTGCTCTCTAGTTATAGAATTAACCCTATTGTCAGCTCTGTGTTTGATCAGCCTGTGAACATGGTGACAAATTAATTTCCTAAGTCACAAAAGGTCATCAGCTGGGGAATGCAGAAAAGATGAAAATAAAATAAATCTTCCATCAGCAGGTCAGAAAAGTGTGTGGAGGGTCTTCACTCAGTGGATCACTCCTGATTTCATCAGCTGAACTGATGCTCTTAAGATTGTCCCGCTTTCCCCTGCAACTGCCACCACCGCTAGTTACCATGGAGTCGATTCTGACTCATGGTGACCCCGTGTATGTCCGAGTAGAACTGCGCTTCATTGGGCTTTCAATGGTTGATTTTTCTGGAAGTAGATCACCAGGCTTTTTTTCCGAGGCTCCTTTAGTTGGGCCTTTGGGTTAGCAGCCAAGTACATTAACTGTTTGCACCACCCAGGGCCAGGAAGGAAAAATCCAAATGATATAAAATGATGCAAAAAATCTAGTAATCCAGTTAAAGTAGCTTGATAATTTTACTTAAAAATACAGTACTGCGCTGGTAGGTAGTAATTTTGGTTTTGGTTGGAGAAGGGGCAGAGAAAGGGAAACAGTTTAGCTCTAGTTCTGGTGAACTCATCAATATTGGTGACCTAAATTACCTTGCTAAAAATAAAGCAAAAGATAAGAGGCAAGGTAGCTACAGACTACAGATTTCTAATCTCCAGATCTCTACCGATATATTTATGCAGCCAGACTCTCATTCCCTCTCCATCTTAGACAACAACAGGAACTACGAGGGCGAGCTTGCTGCCTGTCTCTCAATAAGTTGACAAGCATCATAGGAAAATTGGCATGTCCCTAGATTGTGGCACCAAGGTGGCTAATGATCAAACAGTGGGAAGCAGCAATGGTTGTGACAAGAGTCAGAGGCAAAAGTCCTGGGTCCTACAATCTCCGTGCAGAAATGACTTCATGGACGTGCGATCTGTGCGGTCCCACAGTGCCCCGCACTTACAAGGACCCAATACTTGGTTTAATCCTCTCCTGCTGTCATCTAGAAATTCTTAATTATTTTTG
This sequence comes from Trichechus manatus latirostris, assembly GCF_000243295.1. Taxonomy (NCBI): domain Eukaryota; kingdom Metazoa; phylum Chordata; class Mammalia; order Sirenia; family Trichechidae; genus Trichechus; species Trichechus manatus. Next base: position 25,261,299 of record NW_004443949.1, on the reverse strand, counting down.
GAAAAGGGGTCTTGCATTTTCATTTTGCATTGGGTCTGGCAAATTATGCAGCTGGTCCTGTCTCAAAGGTATATTGTTGAGCATAAAAAAGCAGTGAATAAAAGTGCGTATAGTGTGTGTAAAAAAGTAGAGACTTCTATCTATCTATGCTTTCACACACACACACGCCTATGCATGTATTGAGAGGCCACTTTGTGCAGTAATTCAGAGTATAGACTCTGCAGCTTAATTGCCCAGATTTGTTACTTCACTCTCTGTGCCTCAGTGTCTTCATCTGTAACATGGGGTAAAATAGTACCTATCTCCGAGGGTCACTGTTAAGGATTAAGTGACTTAATAAATGTAAAGTAGAGTCGCTATGAGTCAGAAATGATGCGACAGCAAAGGGTTTGGTTTTTGTTTTTTTAAAACACTATCTGACACTTACCCATTAACCCATTGCCGTCTAATCTACCCTGACTCACAGCACTATCTGACACTTAGTAAGGCTATAGTATTATTAGCTATTATTATTAATTTAGATTATCACTGGAAGACTATATTATAAATAGTAAAAGTGGTTCCCTCTAGGGAAAGGAATTAGAGAACAAGGGTGGGAGCAGAAGTGGGTTTTGTGGAACTGAAAAATTATAAAATTTTAGGGGCCCTCTTTAAGATAAACTATACATATTAAAAATAAAAATAAGGCAAACTTTTGTTTAGAAAGAAAGCATTTTTAAAGCTGAAGAATACCACAAACATCATGAAATCAGAAAAAAATAAAACAATATCTTTATTAATTGCCTCGAAAGCCTTTAAAACACTTTCTCCCTAAGTTTTTCCTCCATAATCTTTGATTGATTCATCATATGACACTTACTTTTGTAATATTTTTTTCTTCTTTAAGAATAAGGAGTCCCTGGTTGGCACAAATGGTTAAACACTCGGCTACTAACTGAAAGGTTGGCAGTTCAGAAGAAAGGCATGGTGATCTACTTCCAAAAGATAATAGCCGTTGCAAATCCTATGGAGTGCAGTTCTGCTCTGAAACACATGAGATGTCCATGTGTCAGAATGAAATTGAAGGCAACTGGTTTTTTGGTTTCTGTGAGAATAAGAGATAAGTAAATTTTTCCCTCTATATATTTTTAATGAGCTTTATTGAGATATAATTTACATACTATAAAATATATTATTGTAAGTCAATATATTATTGATGATTTTTAATAAATTTATATGGTTGTGTAACCATCATCTCTAGTTTTAGAACATTTCTGTCAACCCAAAAACTTCTCTTTTGCCCATTTGCACTTCCATCCCTAGCCCTAGGAACCACTGATTAACTTTTTGTCTCTAGGTTTTCCTTTTCTAGAACATTTTAAAGACTAAGGTGCACCTGGCCCAAGCCATATGCATGTGAAAGTTGGCGATGAATAAGGAAGACCAAAGAAGAATTGATGCCTTGGAATTATGGTGTTGGTGCAGAATATTGACTACACCATGGAAGGTCAGAAGAATAAACAAATCTGTTTTGGAAAAAGTACAGCCAGAATGCTCCTTAGAAGCAAGGATGGAGAGACTTTGTCTCACGTACTTTGGGCATGTTATCAGAAGGGATCAATCCCTGGACGAGGACATCATGCTTGGTAAAGTAGAGGGTCAGTGAAAAAGAGGAAGACCCTCAATGAGATGGAATGACACAGTGGTTACAACAAAGGGCTCAAGCATAACAACGATCATGAGGATGGTGCAGCACCCAGCAGTGTTTCGTTCTGTTGTATGTAGGGTTGCTATGAGTTGGAACTGGCTCGAAGGCACCTAGCAACAACAACAGAACATTTGTGTAAATAGCATTATGCAATATATAGTCTTTTCTATCAGGTTCTTTTCACTTAGTATAATATTTTTGAGATCCTTTCATGTTACTGAGTGTATCAGTAGTTCCTTCCTTTTTATTGCTGAATAACATTCTATCTCATGGATATACCACATTTTGTTTATCCATTCATCAGTTGATGCACATTTGGGTTATTTCCTTTTTTGTTTGGCATTTAGGAATAATGCCGCTTTGAATATTTGTATGCAAGTCTTTGTGTAGACATATAATTTTATTTCTCTTGAATCCAAAACCGAACCTGTTGCCGTCGAGTCAATTCCAACTCATTGTGACCCTATGGACTTAGAATTAGAATTGCTAGGTCAAGTGGTAAGTATATAATTAACTATTTAAGAAACGATTAAGACATACAATCCAATTGAAAAACTGGCAAAAGACTTGGATAGACATTTCACTAAGGAGGATATACAAATGGCCAACAAGCACATGAAAAGATGCTCAATGTTATTAGTTATTAAGAGACCACAAATCAGAACCACAATGAGACACTACCTCATCTCCACTAGAATGATGATGATTGAAAAAAAAAAAGTAAAACAACAGGCGTTGATGAAGATGTGGAGATATCAGAAGCCTCATCTCTTGCTGGTGGGAATGTAAAATGTTACAGACACTGTGGAAAAAATTTTGGTGGTTTCTCAAAAAGTTAAACATAGAACTATCATATGACCCAACAATCTCAATCCTATGTATATATCTGTTCTTAGGCTGGGTTCTGTAGAGAAGCAAAACCAGTAAATTGGATAAGTATATATTTATATCAAGAAAATGGCTCATGTGGTTGTAGAGGCTGGAATGTCCTAAGTCCATTGGTCAGGACAGAGGCTTCTCCTGATTCATTTAGCCACAGGGGCTAGTGAACCCAAGATCGACAGGTTAGAGAGCAGGGCTCTTGCTCACAAACTGTGAAGATCAACGGATTCCAAGATTGGCAGGTAAGACCACAGGTAAGCTGCTAGCTCAGGTCCCAAGAACCAGAGGTCAGATGAAAAGGAACCAGCTGTAAGATCCAGAATGAGCAAAACCCACGAGCCCTTGACAATATGATCACTTTCATCTGATACAGGCTACATGCCCAAGGAAACTCCCTTTCAACTGATTGGCTACTCACAGCAGATCTCATCATGGACATGATCACAGCATCATACCACTGCCAAACCACTGAGAATTATACCCAGCCAAGTTGAACACAATCTTAACCATCATAATACCCAAAAGAGTTGAAAACAGAAATACAAACAGAAACCTGTACACCAATGTTCATGACAGCACTATTCACAATAGCCCAAAAGGGGAAACAATCTAAATGTCCATTAACAGAAGAATGGATAAACACAATGTGGTATATAGAAATAAAGTCCTGATAACATGCTACAACATGGATGAACTTTGAAAACACTATGCTGAGTAAAAGAAGTTAGTCATGAGGGACAAATATTGTATGATCCTACTTGTACAAAATAGGACAATGTATAGAGACTAAAGCTTATTAGCGGTTATCAGAAAGTGGGAGGGAAGGGGAAAGGGACAGGGACACTAAGTTTCTGTTAATTTGGAAAAGGATAGTGGCAGCGGTTGCACAACATGATGAACACAATCAATGTCACTGAATTGTACATAGAAAAATTGTTGAATTGGCAAATGTTTTGTTACATGTATTTTTACCACAATTAAAAAAAAATCATTAATCTGTTTTCCACAGTGGTTATATCATTTTACATTCCCACCAGCAATATGAGGGTTCCAGTTTTTTCACACTCTTGCCAATGTTTGGTTTTGTTAATCTTTTGACGTATAGCCATTCTAATGGGTAAGTAATGGTATTACATTGTGGTATTAATTTATATTTCCTTAAAAAATAATGATGTTGAGCATCTTCTATATGCTTATTACTTACTCATACATCTTATTTGGTAAAATGGATATTCAAATATTTTCCCTATTTTTTTAATTGGGGTGTTTGTTTGCTTATTAAGTTGTAAGATTTCCTGATATATTCTGTATACAAGTCCATCATCAGACATATGATTTGCAATTTTTTCTCCCAGTCTATGGCTTGTCTTTTCATTTTCTTAATGATGTCTTTTGAAGAGTAAAAGTTTTTAATTTTAATGAAGTCCATTTATCAGGTTTTTTTTTTTTCATAGATTATGCTTTTGCTGTCACATCTCAAGATCACAAAGATTTTCTTCTGTTTTCTTTCCTGGAAATTTTCTTTTCTTTCCGGAAGTTTTATAATGTTATATCTGCTGTCTGTAAGCATTTGCCGCAGACTAGCTTCTGGCTCCATATAATTCATGACTTGTTTCCGTTTCACTATGCATGCATTTCCAGTGTTGGGTACCATGGCACACCTTCCTATAATGTGAGCTCTGGCCTGGATAATTTTGTGTCATGAGACCAACCCATTGTGTCAAGTGGGTTGGGAAAATGGACAGTAGGATTATTCTTAGAAGCCAATCCTACACTGAGACTGTCAGTAATAGCATAATTATACACAGAAGTGATTGCTAACCACATAAAATATATGCCACTAAATCTAAGCTAAATGAATCTCCAACTCAATTTCCCTTTAGCTTGATCCCTAAACTGTCTGTTGCCACTCCAATGCCAACAAATGTAGAGAAAGCATAACAGAGTAGGACTTTAAATAGACAGTGTTGTTAAAATTAAAATCATATTAAGCTAATAATAGAAATTGAAGCTTATTGAATATACAATTTGCAAATCGGGGTAACATTTTAACTACAGAGTCAAAAATGCTCCAAAGATGAAAGAACCTCCAAAGACTATACCTCATCTTATCAACATTGCCACGAAACAAGGGCCAGAACAGAACTGATAAACAGTTTGTGATCAGGAAGGATTTCATACGGCATTGTCTTGAAGAACAATTAAAATAATTACTGATTTACCCCAAAACATAGCTCTAGTCTGACCTTTGGATTTTCTGTGGTCGAAACTGCGCGTAGATGATTCTTTTAAAAGAGTACAATGCCTAAGGCAAAACAGTCACTACTAATTTATCTAGACCATTGTTTGACTCATAGATGACTTTTAGAAACCAGTTTCTTCAAGGCTGAAGATTCAAAAGGATACCTACGGGAGATGGCCTGGGTGGGTTACCCCAACAACATGGACCCTAGAAATCTGGATTCCAGGAGAATTAAAACTGTTTCTCATGTTCTATGTCCATTGTGACTGAATTACCTAACTTTTACAAGTATTATAAAAGCTCTGGCTTTGTGAACATATTGCTGGGACCTGTTTAAGGGACTTGGAAGGGGTCCATGCACGTGAGGGGCTCTGAAGCTTGAGCATTATTAGTTTCATGGTAAATTGACTTCTGGTGGAAGAAAGATACTCCAAAAAGTACTGGGTTCCAAACCTTGCTCTCAGTATACTGCAAGGTGTATAATTGACCTATTGAATAAAACTTTTGAGTTTAATTTTCTCTCTTAAATAACATTAACAACAATAATTGTTGCTATTTATTAACTGCTTCCCTCATGCTAGGCACTTTAAGTGCATTATCTCAACTAATTCTTATAACCATACGAAGTAAACCTCATTTAAATTCCCGTTTTACAATTAAGGAAGCAAGGTTACTTTCCTAAAACATAATAGTATTTACCTCATAGCATTGTTCTATGCAGTTAATGCGAAAGTAAATCTGAATGTGCTTGACACACTCTGTTATGCGTAGGCATGTCTGTGAGACCAGTTCCCATCAGAGAGGGCCCTTATACTGTGAGAAATTCATTAGCTCACGTGCAAGTCAGGAAGCTATTAAATAGCCTATCAGACTGACCAAATCAGATCCTGGAACATGGCCAGCCTACCATCATTGCTCATCAAGATACAAGTCTAGTGGACAGGACAACGGATGATTGCATACATTACACTATAGTGTAACGGTTTTCAGACTTCACCCAACATAAGTATCATGAAGAGGGGATTGAACTTGTCAAATGTGAATATTACTGGGACTTATCTCCAGATTACGCTGATTCAATAGGTCCAGGACGAGGCCGTGAGAAATACATTTTTATTAGCATTGTGAGTGATTTTGATGTAGGTGTTCTTGAGTCATAGATCAAGCACAAAAGACTTGGCTCTAAGGGGAGAAAGCTACTGGCCTCCTTGGTGTTCTTTCTGAGTTTTTGATATCCCCACCTTAGAGAGAGAATGAAAGAAAGATTTGTTTACCCCACTTGCTTGTTGATACTTCTCGGACTTTGATCTCTTTATTAAAATTCAAATTTCTCTGGGAGGGGCGATTATTTGTATTTTGGTTTTGAAGTTTACTTGTATTTTACTGTGAATGAGCTTCAGATGCTTTTTTGAGGGCACATTTTGATAGAAAGAGAGTGTGAGGACACTAGACCACTACGCTTGAAGGAGGAGATGCTTCTGGGGAAACAAAGGGAACGGAACTGGGAAAACAAATTTGCCTATTTCTTTATTTTATCTATACAGAGTAATGTCAGGCGGGACCAGAAGGAGCTTCTTACTTTATGTGACAACTCTGGGTAGACCACAGCAGTAATTCATTTAACTTGGAGTCAAGCTAAAGGATTAGGGAGACCTGAAGTCTGGGACCTATTATGAAAGTCAAAGCCTAAAAAAAGGTTGAGAGGTGCCATCAGTTGGGGACTATATGTTTAGATTCCTCCAGGTTAGAGACATTGATATTTTCTGTCACACTTGTTCACAGATATTATAGTGACCCTGTTGCTGAGGTCCTTTGAGATGTAAATGAAATTTAATTGCACCATATTTCATATGAATTTAGTGAATTGGGAATCTCTGAGTTCTTCCCTCTATTTCTAGAGCAGGGGTCAGCAAAATTTATTTTGGTAAAGGGCCGGATAGTAAATATTTTCAGCTTTTCAGGCCACAGGGTCTCTGTCACAACTACTTAACTCTGCCATTGAAGTGCAAAAGAAGCAATAGACAATACATAGATAAATGTGTGTGGCTGCATTCCAGTAGAATTTTATTTACAGAAACAAGTGGTGGACCAGATTTAGCCTGTGGGCCATAGTTTGTTGACATGTGTTCTAGAAGGCAGAGATGGCTTATGGCTTACTTCCATAGTTCTGGTTCTGAGCTCCAACTTCTGTTGAATAAGCTTAGTTTATTGATTATTTTATTGTCCTGTATATCTCCACCCAGTCTATAATTTGTACTCCTAGAAATGGAATTTAGGCAGCTTGCTTAGAAGCAGATTTCCACTGAGATTCAATCAGCACCTATGTTTGACTATGAAGCAAGTCTCTTGTTGGTAACTTGCTTGGCATGCTCCAAACTTATATAATTCTCAACTGACTCACCCATTGCTGTGTGGAAAACAGGCTGTACCACCTCATATGGGTGGAAGCAGTAATGAAGTTGATGGCTTCTCAGCAAATTCTTGGAGTTGGGGAGACAGATGGGCCTCCATATATTACTCTGTAAACCAACAGTTGTTAAGTTAGTGCCACAAATTAGGATGGTCTGCTATCAAATTGTTTTCTCTAAAAAGAAAAAAGTATGTATTGTTCTTTTATAGTCTGTGTGCAAGGAATGCCACATTTCCCCATTTTTCTAAGTCACAATAAATACAGCTTGAGCTTTTCATTGTCCAATATTGCTGGGAAGTCTAAGCTCAGTTATTTCCAGGGCTCCCCTCCCCTCCCTTGGGGTATATAAGAATTCTAATATTTCTGGAGTCCAGGAAAGTAGAAGACAGCACCATTCCTCAAGTTTTGCTTGCTTGTGGCTGCTATAGCCCATGTTTTAATGGTTTGCCCAAATATGGGTAGATCTCAGGCAGTTTCGATTTTTCCAGCCATGAGTAACTTGGGGACCTTCACCAAAGTTTCCAAGATCACAGGACTTAGTTCTCAGTTCTTCCAGCTGTGCAGGCTCTGCATTCTAATGGGCTCTAATCTTTATCACTTGTGGAAACTGACCCTCTTCTCCTCCTTAGATGTAGAAGCAAGCCAATTGCCAGGAAGCTGGTTGCTTCCCTTATCAAATTTTAAATTGCCAAACCTCCAAAGTCCTGTCTTTTTCACATAATTGGTTTACTTTCCTTGTTGGGCCCAGAATGTCAAAACTACAAGTTGTTTGTCTCACATAGTGGTTTATTTTGTTTTACTTGAACTTGCATACCTTTAAACTGGGCATGTAATCTCCAGTTTACAATCCTCACTATTCTGGGTTATCTTATTCCAGCTAGCTTCATTCATCGCTACTACCTGTCTGGTCTTGGGGGGTAGTGGAATAATTACTTCTCTTTCTTCCAGAGTTTACAGTAGCAAGAAATGATACAGTTTGATTTCTCATTAGGGTATTCCACTAAGTAAGATTTTTTAACAAATGGAAAGCTGAAGAATTAGAACAAGCATCAAGAGTAAGGAGAGACAATGAAAACAGCAGACATGGACATTTATGGATTGTCAGCACCCTGCCAGCCAGCCCAGCATGGCCATCTTGGGACAAAGCAAAAAGTGTTCCTGTGTGTCTTAGTCATCAAGTGCTGCTATAATAGAGATACCACAAGTGGGTGGCTTTAACAAAGAGAAGTTTATTCTCTCACAGCCCAGTAGGCTAGAAGTCCGAATTCGGGGCACCAGATCCAGGGGAAGGCTCTCTCTTTCTGCTGGCTCTGGAGGAAGGCCCTTGTCATCAGTCTTCCCCTCTTCTGGGAGCGTCTCAACACAGCAACCTCAGGTCCAAAGTACACACTCTGCTTCCAGTACTGCTTTCTTGGTGGTATGAGGTTCCCATGTGTCTCTGCTCGCTTCTCTCTTTTATATCTCAAAAGATACTAGCTTAAGATGCTGTCTAATCTTGCAGACCTCATCAGTATGACTGCCGCTAATGCATCTTATTACATCATAGTGATAGAGTTTACAACACATAAGGAAATCATATCAGATTACAAAATGGTACACATTCATACAATACTGGGAATCATGACCTCACTAGGTTGACATATATTTTGGGGGGGCACAATTCAATCCATGACACTGGGTGAGGAGTACAGGAAGGCAACTCCACGGAGGTCTCAACCAGAGGCAGAGATACTGTGCGAACAAACCTGGAATGAAACAGGTTAGCAGGATGCAAGCAGTGCCTGACCATTTGGAATAGACGTGCTCACTGAGTAGTGGAACTGTAGAGTGACAGCTAAAGGTCCCCCACCCTGGCAGCCCCCATGCAGCTCTCCCTTCCCCTCGCATTTAGGCTGACTAAGCCCTGATCACCTGGTGTGGCCTGGCAGGAGTGCCTGCACAACCATGCCCAGTGACTGGCAAGCGAGCCCCACCCAGTGACAGGCAGGTGTGTCCCTCACACCCTCACCCAGTGACCAGCAGGCATGCTCCTCTCTGGTGATCATCCAGCATGGCTTGGCAGTCACATTCCCTGACCTGAAAGGTGCTTTCCCTTTCCCTCACATTTAGGCAGTCTAAGCCCTGATCACCTGGTGTGGCCTGGCAGGAGTGCCTCCATGTTCTTTCCCAGTGACAAGCAGGTGCTCCCTGTATCCTCTCCCAACAACCACCTGGCTGTGGCAACACCTATGCAACACCCAGCTCATTCCCACAGGCCAACTATGCATGCAGTGAGAACCTTTGTTCTCATACCACCTACTGAGATGTCAATTCATGCCTGCACAGTGGGCCTACCCCATCCATTTAGGTAGCACTACCTCCCTGTGGCTATGAAGATGACCTGTTCTGCTCTCCAGCAGACCCGGTAACTGCCAGCATGAATGTGAAAGGAGCGTGCTCTCCCTCAAGAGTTGTGGAGGGATCCAGACCATCCAACATTTGACTCACATCAGGAAAGGGAACTGTTCTTGTACCTCCTTTCAATCCTGAAAGGGAAGACATATGCGCCTAATTACAGAGGACGTCTATGTTTGCGTGATCCATCATATCCACTAGGGAGAGGACATCATAGCCAGCCAACTGACACCACCAAAGTATACACAGACCAGTATCTTAGTCACCTAGTGCTGTTATAACAGAAATACCACAAGTGGATGGCTTTAACAAAGAGAAATTTATTCTCTCACAGTCCAGTAGGCTACAAGTCCAAATTCAGGGCATCAGCTCCAGGAGAAGGCTTTCTCTCTTTGTTGGCTCTGGAGGAATGTCCTTGTGATGCGTCAGTCTTCCCTTGGTCTGGGAGCATCTCAGCACAGAAACCTCAGGTCCAAAGGTTGTGCTCTGCTCCTGGCACTGCTTTCTTCGTGGTATGAGGTTGCCATATGTCTCTGCTCGCTTTTTTCTTTTATATCGCAAAAGAGATTGGCTTAAGACACTATCCAATCTTGTAGACCTCATCAGTATAACTCTTCATAGTGATAGAGTTTACAACACAGAAGGAAATCACATATAACCTCATCATGGTGATAGAGTTTACAACACATAAGGAAATCACATCAGATTACACAATCATACAATACTGGGAATCATGACCTAGCCAAGTTGATGGTATTTTTTGGGGACACAATTCAATCCATGACAACCAATATCACAAAACAGCAACAATTAAAATAATACAAAAGAAGAAAGGCATTCTAAAGAGGAAGAAGATAAGCTCCTGATATATACCCAAGCAAAATAAAACAAAACAAAAATTAGGACCAAAAAAAAAAAAAAATACAAGCATTAGAGAAATATATACACCAAAACCAAACAGACTGCTGTTAAGTAGAATTATGACTCATAGCAACCCTATCGGACAGAGTAGAACTGCCTCATAAGATTCCCAAGGATGTAAATCTTTATGGAAGCAGACTGCCACATCTTTCTCCTGCAGAGATGCTGGTGGGTTCAAACTGCTGATCTTTTGCTTAGCAGATGAGTGCTTAACAACTACACCAACAGTGCTCCTAGAGAAATATATAAACAAATAAAATAATACCTGAATGTCCTGTAGACAAATCATATGAAGAAACAGGATAAGATGGCTCAAGCAAATAAGCAAAATAAAAGGATAGAAAACCATTCTGAGGAAGAACTGATAATAGAACTACCTGACAAGGAATTCGAAAGACTAATATTTAAAATACTCAAAGAGATCAAGGAAAACAGAGAAAAAAACCTAGAAGATTTCAGGAACCGATACAAGAACAAAATGATAAACTCAACAGGGAACTACAAACTATACAAAAACAGCAACTAGAAATCCAGAAACTTAACAATAAAATATCAGAAATAAACTACTCAATGGAAGGACACGGAAGTATAATGGAATCAATTCAAGAAATAATCAGTGAAATAGAGGACAAATTCCTTGATACTAATTTGTTTGAGGAACAATTAGGAAGAAGGCTGCAGAAAAATGTAGAAAGTCTAGGGTTATGTGGAACACCATCAAGGAGTCCCAGAAGGGGAAGAGATTTTTTAAAAAAAGAGTACAGAGAGAATTTTTGAACATATAATGGCAGAAAACTTCCCAAAGATAATGGAAGATGAGAACATTTCCATCCAAGAAGCTCGACGAACTACATACAGGATAGACACCAAAAGAAAATCATCAAGACATATCATAATCAAACTTTTCAGAACCAAAGACAAAGAATTTTCAGAGCAGCTTGTGAAAAGTGAAATATCACTTTCAAAGGGGCATCAATAAGACTAAGTGCTAATTTCTCATCAGAAACAGTGCAGGCAAGAAGGAAATTGAATGACATATACAAAGCCCTGAAAGAAAAGACTTTTCAACCAAGAATTATATATCCAGCAAAATTGTCTTTCAAAAATGAGGGTGAAGTTATGATATTCTTAGATAAGCAGAAACTGAGGGTATCTGTAACCACCAGAAAAGCCCTACAAGAAATATTAAAGGGAGTCCTTCAGATAGAAAACCAATGACATCAGACAACCACCTGAGATAAAGACACATGGTAGCATCACCCAGATACCAAGCCAGGTAAAGGCTTCATGGAAGTAAAATAAAGCTACAGATTGATCATGGGGAACCAGAGATATTAAATAGTAAAATACAACATCTTCAAAACAAAAAGAGGAATGAATGATGTAGTTATAGAACTTCCATATGGAGAGGAAGTTAAGGGGATTTTAAGATATAACAGACTGTTTTAGATATAAGAAGATAAATGTAAACTTCAAGGTAACCACAAAGAAAAATAATAAATCTACTCAACAAAATAAAGCAGATGAAAATTAAAAAAGACTCAGTAAATACAGAAACAACAACAACAAATGAAAGGAAAAGAAAATCATATACAAAAAGAATTAAGCACAGAAAGTAAGGAAGAAGACAAATTCCAAATAAAAAATGTGCAGAGTATATGAACAGACACTTCACCAAAGAAGACATTCAGGCAGCTAACAGACACATGAGGAAATGCTTTCTATCATTAGCCATTAGACAGATGCAAATCAAAACTGCAATAAGATACCATCTAACCTCTGGAAAAACACTAATAAAAAAAACAGAAAACAACAAATGCTGGTGAGACTGTGGGGAGATAGAAACACTTATTCACTGCTGGTGATTCTGTAAAATGGTACAACCACTATGGAGAACGGTATGGTGCTTCCTCAAACTGCTAGAAATAGAAGTACCTGATGATTCAGCAATCCCGCCGCTAGGTAAATAGCCCAGAAATTTAAGAGCAGATGCACACTTGTTCATTGCAGCATTATTCACAATAGTAAAAAGATGGAAACAACCTAAATTCCCATCAACAGATGAATGGATAAACAAAATGTGATGCTTACTCAAACCAAAACCCATTGCCATCGAATTGATTCTTACTCACAGGGACCCTATAGGACAGAGTAGAACCACACTTTAGGGTTTCCAAGGAGTGGCTGGTGGATTCATATTGCTGACCTTTTGGTTAGCAGCCAAACTCTTAACCACTGCACCACCAGGGCTCTGGAATACTACGCAACTATAAAGAATAATGAAGTCTGTGAGACATCTTATATCATGGATGAACCTGGAGGACATTATGCTGAGTGAAATAAGCAAATCACAAAACGACAAATATTGTATGATTTCACCTTTATAAAAAGACAAGAATAGGTATACATACAGAAATCAAAATTCATTGGCGATTACTGGGGATGGGGTGGGGAATCACTCTCTAGAGAGTAGACACTTATTATTTTTGGTGATAGGAAAGGCAACACCAAATGTGGGTGAAACATGTACAACTTGACCAAGGTAAATTATGACACTAAGAAACACATGAGATCAACTAATATCACAATACAAGCTGCGTATAAATTGTTGAATGGGAAACTAATTTGCTCTGTAAACTTTCACCTGAAGAAAAATAAAATGCTCAAAAAGAAATAAACAAGAATAAGGGAGGTTTTTGGTAAATGCTGTAACATATATAATCTTGCAACAACAGCAATAACAACCAAAAAACATACACATGGTTACATAGGTAGTGTAACGGATTGAATTGTGTCTCCCCAAAATATCTGTTAACTTGGCTAGGTCATGATTCCTACTATTGTATGATTGTCTATCATTTTGCCATCTGATGTGATTTTCCTATGTGTTATAAATCCTGTCACTATGATGTAATGAGATGGATTGGTGGCAGTTATACTAATGAGATCTACAAGATCAGATAGTGTCTTAAGCCAATATCTTTTGAGAAATAAAAGAGAGAAGTGAGCAGAGAGACCTCGTACACCAAGAAAGCAGCACCGGGAGCAGAGTGAGTCCTTTGGACTGAAGGTGAGAAGCTCCTAGTCTAGGGGAAGATTGATGACAAGGACCTTCCTCCAGAGCCGACAGAGAGAGAAAACTTTCCCTGGAGCTGACACCCTGAATTTGGACTTGTAGCCTACTAGACTGTGAGAGAATAAATTTCTCTTTGTTAAAGCCATCCACTTGTGGTATTTCTGTTATAGCAGCACTGGATAACTAAGGTAGATACATATGCATATATGTGTATAGGAAGGTATATGTGTGTATATATGTGTGCATGTATACATGTATCTGTAGGAATATGTATGTACATGTGCATGTTTGCTGCATATATATTCATACATATATAATAAAGCACATGGCGAAACAATTGCAGATACTTCCTAGACATAACCAAACACCTCGTGGGATGGGTGTACGGGGTTTGAAGGCATAGGACCACAGTCTTGTGGGACAACTTGGTCAATTGGCATAACATAGTTCATAAAGTTTATGATCTACATCTTAGTTTGGTGAGTAGTGTCTGGGGTCTGAAAAGCTTGTGAGCAACCATCTAAGATACAACTATTAGTCTCTCCTCATCTGGAGCAAAAGAGAAAGAAGGAAACCAAAAACTCAAAGAAGAAACTAGTTTGCAGGACTAATAGTCTACGTGAACCCCAGTTTCATCTACCGTGAGACCAGAAGAACTAGTTGGTGCCATGCTACCATTGCTGACCATTCTGACCAGGGACACAATTGATGATCCCAGATAGAATGGGAGAAAAATGTAGAACAAAACTCAAATTATTAAAAAAGGCCAGACTTACTGGATGGGTAGAGAGCCCCGAGACTATTGTCCTGAGATACCCTTTAAACTTTGAACTGAAACCACTCCTGAAGGTCACCCTTCAGTTAAATAACCGATTGGCTCAAAAAATAAACCATATCACCTATGATATATGAGACCATCTGGTCAACATTTACCTTAAAGCAAAGATGAGAAGGTAACAGGGGGCAGGGAAGCTAGATTACTGAAACAGAAAAATTAGAACAAAAACAATGAGAATGTTGACACTTTGTGAAAAAATGTAACCAATATCATTGAACAATATATATAGAAATTGTTCCATGGAAGCCTAATCTGCTGTGTAAACTTTCACCGAAAACACAGTAAAATATTATTTAAAAAAAAAGATTTACAGGGACTTAAAAAATCTCAGTAATCAAGATAAATAATGTTTTAATGCAACGTCTTCTAAAAGTTAAAGTTAGTGCAAGAAAATCCGTGATGTATAAAACAAATTTTTTATTATATTTTGTTTTAGGTGAAAGTTTACAGTGCAAATTAGTTTTTCATTCAAAAAGTTATACGCAAATTGTTTTTTGACATTAACTGCAGTTCCACAATGTGTCAGCACTCTCTTCCATTTCCACCCTGGGTTCTCTGTATCCATTTGTCCAGTATTCCTGTCCCTTCCTGCTGTCTCATCTTTGCTTTTGGGCAGGTGTTTCCCATTTGATTCCGTATAGTTGATGAACTAAGAAGAACGTGTAATTGTTTTATAGGCCTGTCTAATCTTTGGTTGAACGGTGGACTTCAGGAGGGGCTTCAGATCTGAGTTAGCAGGGTATTTGGGGAGCCATAGTCTCGGGGGTTCCTCCAGTCTCTGTCATACCAGTAAGTCTGATCTTTTTTTTGTGAATTTGAATTTTGTTCTACATTTTTCTCCTGTTCTGTCAGGGACCCGCTATTGTGATACCTGTCAGAGCAGTTGGTGGTGGTAGCCAGGCACCATCTAGTTCTTCTGGGCTCAGGCTGCTGGAGGCTGTGGTTCATGTGGTCCATTAGTTCTTTGGACTGATATTTTCCTTGTGTCTATAGTTTTCTTTATTATCCTTTGCTCTGAACATGATGGGACCAATAGCTGTATCTTAGATGGCCTCTGGTCAGCTTTTAAAACCTCAGATGCTACTCACCAAAGTAATATGTAGAACGTTTTCTTTTATGAACTATGTTAAGTCAATTGACTTATATGTCCCCCAAGACCATGATCCCCGGCCCTCAGCCCCAGCAACTCGGTCTCTCAAGATGTTTGGATGTGTGTAGGAAGCTTCTATGACTTAAACTTGTTCAAGTTATGCTGACTTCCCCTATTTGTATGTCGTCTTTCCCTTCACCAAAGTTAACATTTGTCTACTATCTAGTTGATGATTTCCCCTCCACATTCCTCCCCTCCCTCGTAACCACAAAGATTGTTTTCTTCTGTGTGTAAACCTTTTCTTGAGTTTTTATAATAGTGGTCTCATACAATATTTGTCCCGTTGTGACTGACTTATTTCACTCAGCATAAGGCCCTTCAGATTCATTCATGTTGTGAGATGTTTCATGGATTCTTCATTGTTCTTTATCGTTGTGTAGTATATTCCATTGTCTGTGTACCATAATTTGTTTATCCATTCATCTGTTGATGGGCACTTAGATTGTTTCCGTCTTTTTCCTACTGTGAATACTGCTGCAATGAACATGAGTGTGCATATGTCTATTCATGTGATGGCTCTTATTTCTCTAGGATATATTCCTAGGAGTGGGATTTTTGGATTGTTTGGTATTTCTATTTCTAGCTTTTTAAGGAGGTACCATATAGTTTTCCATAGCGGTTGTATCACTTTACATTCCCACAGCAGTGCATAAAAGTTCCAATCTCCCCACAAACTCTCCAACATTTGCTGTTTTCTGTTTTTGTTTTTTTTAATTTTTTTTTTTTTAGTGCCAGTACTGTTGGAGTGAGATAGTATCTCATTGTAGTTTTGATATGCGTTTCTCTAATGGCTAATGATAGAAAGCATTTCCTCATGTGTCTGTTAGCTGCCTGAATGTCTTCTTTGGTGAACTGTCTGTTCATATACTTTGCTAATTTTTAATTGGATTATTTGTCTTTTTGTTATTGAGGTGCTGTTCTATAGATTTTAGAAATTAGACCCTTGTCGGACATGTTGTAGCTGAAATTTTTTCCAGTCTTTAGGTTCTCTTTTTACACTTTTGGTGAAGTCTTTTGATGAACATAAGTGTTTAATTTTTAGGAGCGCCCAGTTACCAAGTTCATCTTCCTGTGTTTGCACATTATTATTTATGGTTTGTATTGTTTTTATGCCATGTATTAGGGCCCTAGGGTTGTCTCTTATTTTTCCTTCCATGATCTTTATCGTTTTAGGTTTTATATTTAGGTCTTTGATCCATTTTGAGTCAGTTTTTGTGTATGGTGTGAGGTATGGGTCCTGTTTCATTTTTTTACAGGTGGACATCCAGTTTTGCTGGCACCATTTGTTAAAAAGACTGTCTTTTCTCCATTTAAATAGACTTTGGACTTTTGTCAAAGATCAGCTGACCATAGGTGGATGGATTTGCATCTGGGTTCTTGATTATGTTCCATTGGCCTATGTGTCTGTCATTATACCAGTACCAGGATGTTTTGACTACTGTGGCTGTATAGTATGTTCTGAGATCAGGTAGTGTGAAGCCTCCTACTTTGTTCTTTTTCTTCAATATGCTTTGCTTATCCAAGACCTCTTTCCTTTCCATAGTTTTTTCCATCTTGTTAATGAATGCTTTTGGTATTTGGATTGGGGTTGCATTATATCTATAGATGGCTTTGGGTAGGATTGACATTTTCACACTTTTTCATCTTCCTATCCATGAGCATGGTATATTTTTCCAAGTAGGTCCCTTTTGGTTTCTTGCAATAGTGCTTTGTAGTTTTCTTTGTATAGGTCTTTAAATCCCTGGTTAGATTTATTCCTAAGTAGTTTATCTTTTTAGGGGCTATTATAAATGTTATTGTTTTCCTGATTTCCTTTTCAAAGTCTTATTTATTGGTGTATAGGAATCCAACTAATTTTTGTATGTTGATCTTGTATCCTGCCACTCTGCTGAATCTATTAGTTCCAGTAGTTTTCTTGTGGAACCTTTGGGGTTCTCTATGTATAGGATCATATCATCTGTGAATAGGGATAGTTTTACTTCTTCCTTTCCAATTCGGATGACCTTTATTTCTTTTTCTTGCCTTATTGCTCAAGCAATAGGAATAAGGAAGACAGAAGAAGAATTGATGCTTTTGAATTGTGGTGTTAGCAAAGAATATTGAATATACCATGGACTGCCAAAAGAACAAACAAATCTGTCTTGGAAGAAGTACAACCAGAATGCTCCTTAGAAGCAAGGATGGCGAGA
>NW_004443949.1:25235967-25243410 GCF_000243295.1 Trichechus manatus latirostris | reverse complement strand
TCAGGAGGGATCAGTCCCTGGAGAAGGACATCATACTTGGTAAAGTAGAGGGTCAGTGAAAAAGAGAAAGACCCTCAATGAGATGGATTGACACAGTGGCTGCAATAATGGGTCCAAGCATAACAACGATTTCAAGGATGGTGCAGGAACAGGCAGTGTTTTGTTCTGTTGCACATAGGGTCGCTATGAGTTAGAACTGACTTGATGGCACCTAACAACAACAACAATAACATTGCTGTAGCTAGAACTTCCAGCACAATGTTAAATATGAGTAGTGATAAAGGGCATCCTTGTGTTGTTCACATTCTCAGGGGGAACACTTTCAGCCTCTCTCCATTGAACGATGTTGGCTGTTGGTTTGTATAGACGCTCTTTATTGTGTTGAGGATTTTCCCTTCTATTCCTATTTTATTCAGAATTTCAGTCAGCAATGGGTGTTGGATTTTATAAAATGCCTTTTCTGCGTCAATTGAGATGATCATGTGATTATTTTCTTTTCTTCCATTTATGTGGTGGATTATGTTGAGTGACTTTCTAATGTTGAAGCATCCTTGCAAATCTGATATGAATCCCATTTGGCTGTGGTGTATTTTTTTTTTCCATACGATGCTAAGTTCTATTGGCTAGAATTTTGTTGAGAATTTTTGCATCTATATTCATGAGAAATATTGGTCTGTAATTTTCTTTTTTGTGGTGTCATTGCTTGACTTTGGTATCAGGGTTATGCTGGCTTCATAGGATGAATTTGAGAGTATTCCTTTCTTTTCTATGCTCTGAATAAGTTGAGTAGCACTAGTGTGAGCCCTTCTCTGAATGTTTGGTAGAATTCTGCAGTGAAGCCATCCAGGCCAGGGATTTTTTTTTGTTGAGAGTTTTTTATTACCTCTTCAATCTCTTTTCTTGTTATGGATTTGTTCAGATTTTCTATCTCAGCTTGTGTTAATTTAGATAGGTAGTGTGTTTCTAGAAATTTGTCCATTTCCTCTAGGTTCTCAAATTTGTTGGAGTACAATTTTTATGATATTCTGTTATGATCCCTTTTATTTCAGTTAGGTCTGTTGTAATGTCCCCTATCTCATTTCTTATTTGGGTTATTTGCTTCCTCTCCTGTTTTTCTTTTGTCAGTTCAGCCACTGGTTTGTCGATTTTTTTTTTGTAATCTTTTCAAAGAACCAACTTTTGGTCTTGTTAATTCTTTCTATTGTTTTTCTAGTCTCTATATCATGTATTTCTGCTCTAATCTTTATTATTTTCTTTCTTCTGGTGGCTGTGGGGTTTCTATTTATTCTAGTTGTAGGGCTAACATTTTGATTTGGCCAATTCTTCCTTTTTGATGTATGTGTTTATTGTTATAAATTGACCTCTGAATACTGCCTTTGTTGTATCCCAAAGGTTTCGGTATGATGTGTTTTCATTCTCATTTGAGTCTAGGAATTTTTTTATTTCATCTTTGATTATTCTATTACCCAGTTGTCTTTAAGCAAGATATTATTCAGTTTCCATGTATTTGAATTTTTTCCTTGCGCTTCCTGTTATTGATTTTGACTTTAAGGCACTGTGATCAGATAGAACGCTTTGTATTATTTCAGTGTTTTTTATTTTATTGAGAGTTGCTTTGTGGCCTTAAAATGTGGTCTATTTTGGAGAATGTTCCATGTGCATTGGAAAAAATGTATACTTTGCTGCTATTGGGCGGAGTGTTCTAAAAATATCTATGAGGTCCAACTGGCTGATTTTAGCCTTTAATCTTCTGTGTCTTTGTTGAATTTCTTTCTAGATGTTCTGTTCTTTACTGAGAGTGGTATGTTGGAGACTCCTGCCATTATTGTGGAACTGTCTATTTCTCTTTTCAGTGTTGTTAGAGTTTGCTTTATGTATTTTGGAGCCCTGTTGTTGGTTGCATAGATATTTATTAAGGTTATGTCTTCTTGATGGATTGTCCCTTTAATCATTATATAATGTCCTTCCTTGTCTTTCCTGGTTGATTTTACCTTTAAGTCTATTTTATCTGGGATTAGTTTTGCCACTCCTGCCCTTTTCTGGTTACTGTTTGCTTGATGTATTTTTCTTTTTTTAAATCCATTTTGCCATTCTCTGTCTCTTTACAGATGGATTTAAGCCATTTACATTCATTGTGGTTATCAATATGTATGCTTTTATTGCTGTCATATTGTGCTTTTTTTTTTCTGGTGCTGACATTTTCTTTGTTCCTCTTACTTTCTTGTGTTGAGTTCCTTTTGATTGTGGATTTTCTTTTCTTTCATTAGTATAGATTTTGTGTTTACTGATACATATTTTTCTTCTTTTTTATTTTAATGAGTAGGTTTATTAACTTTCTTTGTGGTTACCTTGAAATTTACCCTTATCTTCCTAAGTTTGAACTAGTCTTTTATTACTTGATCTCTGTTTCCCTGTTTTAAGTCTTTTAGGTTTTTTATTGAGAGTTATTTACTCAGGTTAGTATCTGGCTAATGCTGTCCTGTGTCCTACACTGGTTGTTGTCTGATGTTGTTGGTTCTCTAACCAAAGGGCTCCCTTTAATTTTTCTTATAAGTTTGGTTTTGTTTTTATAAATTCTCTTAATTTCTGTTTATCTGGAAATGTCCTAATTTTGCCATCATATTTGACAGAGAGTTTTACAGGATATATTTATTTTTCTTTGTTGGCAGTTTTTTCTGTCAAGGTTTTATATATGTCATCCCATTGCCTTCTTGCTTACATAGTTTCTATCAAGTAATCACAGATTAGTCTTATTGTTTTCCCTTTGTAAGTGACTTGTCTTTTTTTTTGAGCTACTCTCAGGATTTTTATTTGGTTTTGGTTTTGGTTTTGGCAAGTGTGATTAGGATATGTCTTGGTGACTTTCTTTTGCAGTCTATCCTGTTGGGGTTTGTTGAACTTCTTGGATGGTCAGCTTTTCGTCATTTATGGTATTTGGGAAGTTTTCTGCCAGAAAATCTTCAACAATCTTCTCTGTGTTGTCTATTTTTTTCCCCTGTTCTGGAACTCTGCTCACATGCAAATTTTTGCCCTTGATGGTGTCCCACATAATTCTTAGGTTTTCTTCATTGTTTTTTCTGATTTTTCCTCAAACTAAGTGGCATCCTGGGTTTTGTTTTCAATCTCGCTGATTCTGTCTTTCATTGTTTTGAATTTGCTCCTAAAACCTTGTATTGAGTTGTCCATTTCTGAAATTTTGTTGTTTAATCTTTGGATTTCTAGCTGCTGTTTTTGTATAATTTCTAATTGTTTATTTATTTTTGCTATTTTGTTCTTGTATTATTTTCCTGAATTCTTCTATTGCTTTGTCTGTGTTTTCCTTGATTTTGGCAATTTTTTTGTTGGCTTTTTCTGTGTTTTCCATGATTATGTCTATTTTTTTCCTTGTTTTTGTCTGTATTTTCCTTGATCTCTTTCTTAATTTCTTGGAGAGCCCTAAATATTAGTTATTTGAATTCCGTATCAGGCAATTCCACTGCCTTTTCTTCTATTGGAAAGTCATCTGATTCTTTATTTTGGTGACTTGCTGGAGCCATCTTGTCCTGCTTTTTTGTATATTTTGAGAATGTCTGCTGTATCCAAGACATTAAGGTATTGTTTTCTTTATTGATTGTATGTTCTTTAGTTTCATCTTGACTCTTTGTTTTGTTTTAATATCTCAGGGCAGGTGGGTCAGGTGTGCTTTGCTGCTTGCTCCTCTGTGAGAACAACAGCTCTCTCCACCTTGTCAGGATGGGCAGGGCAGCAGCAGGGAAGGTGAGCCCACTTCACTGTACATTGGTTTGGTGAGGTAGCTGAGGGAAAACTGGGCAAGCCCTGTCTGCTTCCCGATGTTGATCCAGTGCTGTGGGAGCATTCACAGCCCCTTGCCAGATAGGCATGAGTGTTAGACGAGGATTGGTATGAGCTTGCTTTCCATTGTTCGAGTGGCAGGAGGGGAGGAGCAGTGCAGGTCCAGTGTGGTGATGGGCCTGAGCGCTGAGGATGCTCTAGCCACAGTGTCACAGTTAAAGCCAGTGGGAAGGGGGGGTGGCATATGGGGCTAGGTGGGAGGTAGAAAGAAAAGAAAGGAGAAAAAAAGAAAAAATAATAAAATAAAAGGAGTAGGGAGATAGGTAGGAAAGAGCATAAAAAGGGAGAAAGAGGGGAAAAAAATGGCATGGCCAGAGCAGGCAGGTGGGGATGGGCAGGCCGAGGCTGGCTGCTGACTGGTGGCACTCTAGCCAAAGCAGTGCAGCATGACATGATGGAAAGGGGTGTAGGTGGCACAAGGGGCAGAGGGTGAGGGGCGGAAAAGCATGTTTCTCTGGTTACTGGGTGCTCTGTCTCCTGTTGGGAGCTCCATGAAGTTTCCTTCCCATACTCCTTATCTGGGGTCTTTGCTGGCTGTGCTCCAAGCAACGCTGTGCTGTGTTAGTTGTCAGGTGATCTCCACTCCGTATCTTTCCTTGTTCTCTATTTTCCTTCAGTTTCTTCTTCAGTTTGGTGTTTTATGTGGTTCTTTATCCCTTCATTTGATGCTTATGTTTCCAGGATTGATGTTTGTATCTGTTTTGCTTAGTTTTTTTGGGGTCTTTGCTGCAGAAGGACATTATGAAGCATCTGTAAAACCACCATGTTGGCTGTGCCTCCAAAACAAAATCTTTTTAAAAGGCAAGATCAGTTAATTTGTCATGGCGAAGCCATATTAGAGCTCGAGTCAAAAGGTAAAATTGGTAATACTGATCTTTTTATTTGTTCATCAAGGATATTTTTGCATTAATTTTTAAAATATATATCATTAGACTTCTGGGCAGCATGGCGATATAGTCAAAAGCACCACGCCATCCTTCCACAATAAAAATCACAAAAACTAAGTCAAACAGAGTCACACATCAATCCTGAAACCCTAAGCATCAAATGAAGAGATAAAGAACTCAGCCAAGCACCGAATGGAATAAGAAACTGACCAAGAACAGACAGTGAGGAGAGATACATGTAGAGGTCCCTTATAAGCTACCGCAGCATGGATCCGCCATCTAGGACTCCTATCAGAGATCAGCAAACAGGAGGTACGAGAAAGCAGCTTCACGGAGCTTCCAGCAGGAGACAGAACAACTGGTAACCAGTGATATATGCTTTCCCACCCCCCACCCTTCTTCACCCCCCATTTAGCCTCCTCTGCTTCCTGCAGCCACAGTCTTTTGGTCAGAAAGCACCAGCTTCACCTCAGTGTTGCTTGGATTCCACCTGCCTGCACTGGCTGGATCCCTGAGTGCCTTTTGTTGGCTGCTGGTGATGCTTTTTTCCACTTTTTTAGATTTCTTCCTTACCTTTCACCACCTCCCCCTCCTTTCTCTCAAATACCTGGCTCCGTGTGCCATCTTTGCTTCTTTCTGAAAGGCTGTGAAACACTGCTTGACTGTGAAACTGCTTCCTGGCCTGTGGTACCATGCAGGTAGAATCTCTGGGGCTTTCTTGTTTGTTTGCTCTGATTTGTTCTGTTTTGATTTGTTTCTTTGTTTTCTTTTTCTTTTATTGGTTTGAGAGCCCCTTCTAGATGAGCAGTATCATGCGACTTGGAAGCTACTCCCTTACTCTGCACAGATGCACAGGGACATCCCTGGGGGCATTTCTTTTTTCTTCTTTTTCTGTTTTAGTTTTAGATTTTTTTTTTTTTGTCTCTTTATTTTGTTTTCTTCTCTCTCTTATTCCCTTTTTGTCTTTCTTCATTTCCAGTTTCTGGATTTATTCATTTTTTTCTTTTACCCTTCTTCTTTTTTTTCATTTTCGTTTTTCACCATTTCTCAGTCTGTCATCTCTCCATTCCAATAGCAAGCTCCCTTAGCACTCTTTTTTGGTTGTGTATATGTTTTTGGCTCCTGTTCCTCTCTCTTCTCTCTCATCTTTCCCATACCCATCTTAGCTCCACACATCACAATCTACCCCCTCCTTCCTGCCTACCTGCACCGTGCACTGATCATCACACTCCCAAAAAGCACAGGCACGGCCTACTGGAACCTGCCCTGCACTAATACCCGGTCCCCACTGTCAGCCCTGGTATGTGCCACAAAAAACCTATCTCAGCAACTCCCCTTCAGCTGGACCTGCCCTGCTGTACCATACTTGAGTGACTGACTCTGCCCATTGGAGAAGGAGTGAAAAGTATCATGCCCAAAGATGAGCAAACAACAAAGAACGCACAGCCCACATGCTCAGACATAACAAATAAAACAAAAAAACAGGACGAAACAAACAAATTACAATCAATAAATGAGGAAAATAACCACTGAATGCCCCTAGGACAGCAGACAATATCAAAACATTAACAAAAACTGGACAGGATGGTTCCAGTAGGTGTCTAAAATAAAATGCCACATGACCTTCCAGTAGAAGAAAAGGCACTAGACCTAAGTGATAGGGAATTCAAGTCTCTAATATTCAGAATTATCCAAGAGTTGAAGCAAAAAAAACAGACAAAAATGAGGAAAAAATAGACAAATTCATGGAAACGGCAGACAAATTCATGGAAAATGCAGACAAAAAAATGGAAGAATTCAAGAAAATAATGCAGGAACAAAATGCTAAAATAAATTCACAACTAGAAATCATACAAAAACAACAATTAGAAATCCAAAAAATGGACAGTGTCATAGAAGTGCTGAGGAACAGGTTTGAAATGGTGGAAGATAAGGTCAGTGAAATTGAAGACAAACACTTGGATACAACTCTGTTTGAGGAAAAATCAGAAAAAAGAACGAAGAACAATGAAGAAACTCTGAGAATTATGTGGGATACAATCAAAAGCAAAAATCTGCAAGTGATTGGAGTTCCAGAATAGGGAGAAAACAGAAAAGACAGAGAAGATCATTGAAGAACTGCTGACAGAAAAATCTCCCAATATCATAACCATCCAAGAAGCTCAATGAACCCCATATAGGATAGACCCAAAAAGAAGATCACCAAGGCATATCATAATCACACTTGCTAAAACCAAAGACAAAGAATCCTGACAGCAGCTCGAGAAAAACAAAATGTCACATACAGAGGAGAAACAATAAGACCACGCTTGGGTTATTTGGCAAAAACCATGCAGGCAAGAAGGCAATGGGATGACATATATAAAACCTTGAAAGAAAAGAATTGACAGCCAAGAATAATATAGCCTGCAAAACGGGTTCAAATATGATGGTGAAATTATGTCATTTCCAGATAAACAAAAATTAAGGGACTATGTATAAACCAAACCAAACTTACAAGACTTATTAAAGGAAGTTTTTGGATCTGAGAATGAACAATATCAGACCACAGGCTGAATATAGGACACCGGCTTGTACTAGCCAGATACCAACCTAGGAAATGAACTCTTAAGGACTATGCAAAAACAAAGGATTACAAAAGGGAACCAGAGAGGTTAATCTGTAAATGACAACAGCATCAGGACAATAAAACAGGGAATAAACG
>NW_004443949.1:25232156-25233906 GCF_000243295.1 Trichechus manatus latirostris | reverse complement strand
AAAAAAAAAAGGTCCTCCAAGGTTGAGAAGGGAGAGTGTTGACATGTTGTGGGGTTGTTAACCAACGTCATAAACCAATCTGTACTGACTGTTTAATGAGAAATTATTTGTTCTGTAAACCTTCATCTGAAGTACAATAAAAAAAATTTTAAAAAATGTATCATTAAACTATTATCTATCTTGAATTAGTGAAACTTTTTTGGGCTTGGTTAAGTTTTGTGCCTAAGGTGAGTGCGTTACTCATCTCAACTTAGTCCTAGTCCTGGTCTGCAGATTTCCAAATTCCTGAGGGTTGGATAATAAGGGTTTCTACTATGCTTCACATATAAAAACATTTCTTGAGAAATGAAGTCCCAATAGATGCTACAACATGAATGAATCTAAATAAACATTATGTTGAGTAAAATAGTCATAAAATGACAAGTATTGTATTATCCGACTTATGTGAAATATCTGAAGTAAACAAATGTATACGGACCAAAGTTCATTAGTGGTCATCAGAGGCAGGCTGGAGGAGGAAAGAGGGAATCATTGCTTAGGGAGTACTCAGCTTCTGTTAACAGTGATGGATAAATTTGGAAACGGAAAGTGGTGGTGGTTGCACAACATGATGAATGTAATTAATGTCACTCAATTGTGAATCTAAAAATGTTGAAATGGTAAATTTTATACATATATTTGTGTGTGGGTGTGTGTATATATATATCACAATAAAAATAAAATAAAAAATACAAACAAGTTTCTATTAGTGAGGTGCCTCTTACTCTCCTCTGTTCTCAGAAGTCTCTGAAGATTATGGAACCAGCAGGCAGGAAAGAAGTCATTTGTATGGACTGATTTGAGAAGCACTGGAAGGCCACCTGACCTATCAATCTCATCTTCTCCTTTTGTTTTAGTTTGTTACAGCATAGTTGATACTTTGATCATCAAAGAGATAAAGTATGTGTTCGTTCCAAAGGGGAGACATGGGGAAGTCTTTGATTCTGTACATTTTTTTTTTCAATTTTTTTATTGCACTTTAGATGAAGGTTTACAGAAGAAATAGTTTATCATTAAACGGTCAGTACACATATTGTTTTATGACATTGGTTAACAACCCCACAACATGTCAACACTCTCTCTTCCAGACCTCGAGGACCTTTTTTTTGGTGAAAATATACACAGCCAAAATTACACCATTTAGAAAGTTTCTACATGTACAATTCAGTGACATCGATTACATTCTTCCAGTTGTGCTGCTATTCTCACTATCCTTTTCCAAATTACTCCATCACCATTATCTTCAACTCACTGTCCCCTAGGCTTCCCATCAAACCTTTTGAGTTGTTGTTGTCAATTTGATCTCACATAGATAATTTTTTTTGTGCCGTAGAGGAAGGTTTGCAGAACAAATAGTTTCTCATTAAACAGTTAGTACATATATCACCCTACGACAATAGTTAACAACCCCATGACATGTCAACACTGTCCCTTCTCAACCTTGGGTTCCCTATCACCAGCTTTCCTGTCTCCTCCAGCCTTCTTGTCCTTGTCCCTGGACTGCTGTGCCTCATTAGTCCTGTTTTGTTTTATGAGGCCGTCCAATCCCTGGGCGAAGGGTGAACTTCGGGAGGGGCTTCACCACCGAGCCAAAAGGGTGCCTGGGGGCCATACTCTCTGGGTTTCTCCAGTCTGTCTGGCCAGTAAACCTGCTCTTTTTTTTACTGAGTTAGAATTCTGTTCTATATCCTTTTCCAGCTCTGTCCAGGAC
>NW_004443949.1:25208085-25231693 GCF_000243295.1 Trichechus manatus latirostris | reverse complement strand
CTCCCATCCCTTGTAACCAACAAAGATTGTTTCTTTTTGTGTGTAAACTTTTACGTGAGTTTTTACAGTAGAGGTCTCATACAATATTTGTCCTTTTGAGGTTGACTTATTTCACTCAGCATGATGTCCTCCAGTTTCATCCATGTTATGAGATGCTTCACAGATTCATCATTGTTCTTTACCTTTGTATAATGCTCCATTGTGTGTATGTACCTTAGTTTGTTTATCCATTCATCTATTGTTGGGCATCTAGGTGATTTCCATCTTTTTGCTATTGCGAACAGTGCTGCAATGAAATGGGTGTGCATATGTCTATTTGTGTGACAGCTCTTATTTCTCTAGGATATCTTCCTAGAAGTGGAATTGCATTTTGTAGTGCTTTTTTTTAACAGTGCTGACGTTTTCTTTGTTCCTCTTACTCTCCTGTGCTGAGCTCCTTTTGTTTGTGGATTTTTATTCATTTATTTTGTTTTTGTACGTTTTGTTTTTGCTGAGACTTTATGGTTTTCTTCTTCATTTTGATCAGTAGGTTTGTTAACTTTCTTTTTGTTTACCTTGAAATTTACCCTTATCTTCCTGGATTTGAACCTCTCTATTATTACTTGGTATCGCCTTGCCTTCCTCTCCATTAGAAGGTTCTATACCTACACCGTTTATTCCCTGTTTTATTGTCCTGATGCTGTTGTCATTTACAGATTAACCTCTCTGGTTCCCTTTTGTAATCCTTTGTTTTTGCATAGTCCTTAAGAGTTCATTTCCTAGGTTGGTATCTGGCTAGTACAAGCCGGTGTCCTATATTCAGCCTGTGGTCTGATATTGTTCATTCTCAGATCCAAAGACTTCCTTTAATAAGTCTTGTAAGTTTGGTTTGGTTTATACATAGTCCCTTAATTTTTGTTTATCTGGAAATGACATAATTTCACCATCATATTTGAACCCGTTTTGCAGGCTATATTATTCTTGGCTATCAATTTTTTTCTTTCAAGGTTTTATATATGTCATCCCATTGCCTTCTTGCCTGCATGGTTTTTGCCAAATAACCCAAGCTTAGTCTTATTGTTTCTCCTCTGTATGTGACATTTTGTTTTTCATGAGCTGCTGTCAGGATTCTTTGTTTGTCTTTGGTTTTAGCGAGTGTGATTATGATATGCCTTGGTGATCTTCTTTTTGGGTCTATCCTATATGGGGTTGGTTGAGCTTCTTGCACGGTCGGCTTTTCATCTTTCATGATACTGGGGAAGTTTTCTATCAGCAGTTCTTCAATGATCCTCTCTGTGTTTTCTGTTTTCTCCCTGTTCTGAAACTCCGATCTCTCGCAGATTTTTGCTTTTGATTGTATCCCACATAATTCTCAGGGTTTCTTCATTTTTCTTCACTCTTTTTTCTGACTTTTCCTCAAACAGAGTTGTATCCAAGTGTTTGTCTTCAGTTTCTCTGTTCCTATTTTCCATCGTTTCAAACCTGTTCCTCAGCCCTTCTATGACACTGTCCATTTCTGAAATCTTGTCGTTTACCTTTTGGATTTCTAATTGTTGTTTTTGTATGATTTCTAGTTGTGAATTTATTTTAGCATTTTGTTCCTGCATTATTTTCTTGAATTCTTCCATTTTTTTGTCTGCATTTTCCATGAATTTTTCTGCCGTTTCCATGAATTTGTCTATTTTTTCCTCATTTTTGTCTGTTTTTTGCTTCAACTCTTGGATAATTCTGAATATTAGAGACTTGAATTCCCTATCACTTAGGTCTAGTGCCTTTTCTTCTGCTGGAATGTCATCTGGTGTTTTATTTTGGACACCTACTGGAACCATCCTGTCCAGTTTTTGTAAATGTTTTGATTTTGTCTGCTGTCTTTGGGGCATTCAGTGGTTATTTTCCTTGTTTATTGATTGTAATTTGTTTGTTTCGTCCTGCTTTTTTGTTTTATTTGGTTATGTCTGAGCATGTGGGCTGTCCGTTGTTTGTTGTTTGCTCATCTGTGGGCACGATACTTTTCACTCCTTCTCCAATGCGCAGGGTCAGTCACTCAAGTATGGTACAGCAGGGCAGGTCCAGCTGAAGGGGAGTTGCTGGGATAGGTTTTTTGTGGCACATACCAGGGCTGACAGTGGGGACCGGGTATTAGTGCAGGGCAGGTTCCAGTAGGCAGTGCGTGCTGCTTGGGAGTGTGATGTTCAGTGCACAGCGCAGGTAGGCAGGAAGGAGGGGGTAGATTGTGATGTGTGGAGCTAAGATGGGTATGGGAAAGATGAGAGAGAAGAGAGAGGAACAGGAGCCAAAAACATATACACAACCAAAAAAGAGTGCTAAGGGAGCTTGCTATTGGAATGGAGAGATGAGAGACTGAGAAATGGGAAAAACAAAAATGAAAAAAAGAAGAAGGGTAAAAGAAAAAAGTGACTAAATCCAGAAACTGGAAATGAAGAAAGACAAAAAGGGACTAAGAGAGAGAAGGAAACTAAACAAATAAATGAAAAAAAAAAACAAAAAGAAACAAACAAAAAAAAAAACAAGAAAAAAGAAAGGCTCACAGGGATGTCCCTGTTCGTCTGTGCAGACTAAGGGAGTAGCTTCCAAGCTGCGTGGTACTGCCTGGCTAGAAGGGGCTCCCAAGCTGATAAAAGAAAAAGAAAACAAAGAAACAAATCAAAGCAGAACAAATCAGAGCAAACAAACAAATAAACGAACAAAAAATCCCCGGGGTCCTACCAGCGTGGCGGCCCGGGCCAGGAAGTGGTTTCACAGTCGAACGGTGTTTTGCAGCCTTTCAGGAAGAAGCAAAGATGGCGCATGGAGCCAGGCATTTGAGAGAATGGGGGGGGAGGTGGTGAGAGGTAAGGCAGAAATCTAAAGAAGCAGAAAAAAGCAACACCAGCAGCAACAAATGGCACTAAGAGAGCTTGCCAGTGCGGGCGGGTGGAATCCAAGCGGCACTAGGGGGAAGCTTGTGCTTCCTGGCCAGTAGAGTGTGACTGCAGGAACAGAGGAGGCTAAGTCGGGGTGAAGAAGGGTGGGGGGTGGGAAAACCTATATCATGGGTTACTGGTTGTTCTGTCTCCTGCTGGAAGCTCCATGAAGCTGCTTTCTCATACCTCCTGTTCACTGATCTCCAATAGGAGTCGAAGATGGTAGATCCACGCTGCGGTGGCTGATAGGGGACCTCTGTATGTATCTCTCCTCTCGCTCTGTTCTGGGTCAGTTTCTTATTCCATTCGGTGCTTGGCTGAGTTCTTTATCACTTTGTTCGATGCTTAGGGTTTCAGGATTGATGCGTGACTCTGTTTGACTTAGTTTTTCTGATTTTTACTGTGGAGGGATGGCATGACGCTTCTGACTATAGCGCCATGCTGCCCGTAAGAGATTCCATACGTTTTTATTGTACCAACAAGTGATGGAGCTCCTGGAGAGCACTTTCTCAGAAGGTAGAGGAGTGATCAAATGAAAGGGAGGAGCCCAAAAGTGAGGAAAGGGACCGCCACTTGCCTAGGGCTGATCACTATCTGCTCATCATCTCTTTAGCGACTGTCTATGCAGTGTATACTAAACAATGGAGAATCTTATACTTGCTCAAATACTGCTTTGTAATTAGTCTGTAGATGAATCATGTGTGCATGTTTATCTTCTCCAAATAGACTAGATTGCAGTTTTGATTTCAAGGATCATGCTTTCTGTTTTTGCATCCTATGCTTAGAAGCAAGGATGGCGAGACTACATCTCACATACTTTGGACATGTTATCAGGGTGGATTAGTCCCTGGAGAAGGACATCATGTTTGGTAGAGGGTCAGCAAAAAAGAAGAAGGCCCTCAAGAAGCTGGGTTGACACCGTGGCTGCAACAATGGGCTCAAGCATAATAATGATTGTGAGGATGGCACAGGACCGGGCAGTGTTTCCTTCTTTTGTACATAGGGTTGCTATGAGGCAGAACTGACTCTACAGCACCTGACCTAACATGCTTTGAATGGAGCCCTGGTGGTGCAGTGGTTAAGAGCTACAGCTACTAACCAAAAGACAGGCAGTTCGAATCCACCAGCTGCTCCTTGGAAACCCTATGGGGCAGTTCTACTCTGTTGTATGGGGTAGCTATGAGTTGGACTCGACTTGACAGCAGAGGGTTTGGTTTTTTTGTTTTATGCTTTGAGTGGGGCCCTGGTAGTGTGGTGGTTAAGAGTTTGGCTGCTAACCAAAAGGTCAGCAGTTTGAATCCACCAGCTGCTCCTCGGAAACCCCATGGCGGCAGTTCTACTCTGTCCATAGGGTCGAATCAGAATCAGCTCAACAGCAGTGGGTTTTGTTTTTATGCTTTGAATATTATGTTGCTGTTGTTAGTTGCCATCAAATTGCCTCTTATTCGTGATGACCTTACGTGTAACAGAACAAAATGTTGCCCGGTCTTGTCCCATCTTCATGACAGTTGGTATGTTGGAGTTCACTGTTGTAGCTCTTGTGTCAATCTGTCTCACTGAGGGTTTCCCTTGCCTTCGTTGGCTCTCTGCTTTACCAAATATGATATCCTTTTCTAGAAATTGGTCTTTCCTGATGACATATCCAAAGTAAGCAAGTCATAATCTTACCATCCTCACTTCGGAGGAACATTCTTGTTGTATTTCTTCTAAGACTGATTTGAATATTATAGGACAAATTAAGCAGCCATTCCAGAAGCACCACCTAGGCTACATTTGACTTCATTTATTCAATCTTTTATTTATTCAATTCACAATCCACTTGTGATCAAATAGAATTGAGGAGATGTCATTGAATTCAGCAACTTCAACATTCAAACGTTCAAAGCCCAGCTAACTT
The DNA here is from genome assembly GCF_000243295.1 of Trichechus manatus latirostris. NCBI lineage: Eukaryota > Metazoa > Chordata > Mammalia > Sirenia > Trichechidae > Trichechus > Trichechus manatus. The sequence goes on along the minus strand of NW_004443949.1, from coordinate 25,226,893 downwards.
CAGTGTCTACCAGCTGCTGACATGGAGATAACCATAACTCTCCAGGAGCTTCTAAAACATTGAGGTGGACACCTCCAATGAAGACATACATAAATAGTACATACAAAATAACTTACAACATTAAATCAGTGTATCAAAGCAAATTGACAGTTAAATCATGTGCTTAAGAAATGGGAGTATTTCTTTTATATATTTCCAAATGCTGCAAGCACCAACAGCCAAACTCATCAACCTTTGAAGATGCAAGCATTCTGAGCACAAATTCACCTTTCATGCAAAAATCCCAGAATCCAGCCTGCAAACATGCCCTTCATAAATCACCGAACAGTTTCTCCAGTTGTAATATTGTATGAATTAAAATTGTCAGAGTGGATTTCTTTTATAGCAGTTGAATCAGTATCTTTTAAAGTCCTCCAAGCTGTCAGATTTCCACAGTTTGAACTCCAGTAAATAAACTTATACTTTGCTTCATATTTAGAGGCTTACAACATAGAATTTCAAGCTCCGACCTGTTTAGGATGTTACCTTAGTAAGTTGAGACTTTATTATTATGGCAACTTAACAAAATAAATGTCTTAAGAGTAAATTTTCCCTGAGACTTTCAGGTCATTTTGCCATTAATGACTTGAAATCACTGTCTTACACAGAAAAAATTTGGGGGGGATATTACCTTTAGAAGGAACATTTATTTTTATAGTCTTTTACATTCTTAAATAAATGTACAAGGGTAGTGAACAGAGTCTGAGTATCTTTTGGAAAATTTTTTCCTTAATGAAAAGTCATCAATTATGTGATGACTTAATTAGTATAGAGCTGCTGAATAGCCAGGCAAGATACCAGGAATTGATGGAAGACAGCAGCTCCCACATCACTGCAAGTCCCAGAGACTTGCCTAGAAAGTCACTCGTATAAACACTTTCCATATCATGGTGTCCCATTTCCCAGTTCATTGGGACATGTGGTACAGTGACCTCACAACAGTTGACCTCCAAATCTGGGAAGCATAGTACATGGGTGTACAGATGAAGAAAACATTATCTCTGTACCATAGCTACAGAAGGCTCAGCAAATTGTATCTGAATGTCAGACACAAGAAATGGCTCACAATGGTATTATACACCTACTTTTCAAGACTAAGAAGCCCAAAACCTGGATACCCTCTAATGGCAATACTGTCTTCCTGGCAAACTTTTTGAGTGACTATAGGAAGAAGCCAAAGCCTTCATGAACCATTTTGCTCAGCACTATATATATATATAAAAGTCCCTGGGTGGTACAAATGGTCAACATGCTTAGCTGCTATTAGAAAAACTGGAGGTTTGAGTCTACCCAGAGGCACCTTGGAAGACAATTCTGGTGATCTATGTCTAAAAAATCAGCCATTAAAAATCCTGTGGAACACAGTTACACTCTGACACACATGGGGTTGCCATGAGTCAGAACCCACTCAATGGCAACTGGGTATTTTTTTAAATATATATATAAATAAATCACAAGGCAACTTCGAGTGGTATAAAGTTAACAGGAACTTTTGATTTTACAAGTCTTAAAATGATCTCCAAGCATTATCAAGCAGAAATGGGAGAGAAAAATTAAAGTTTGTCTGTGTGTGTGTGTGTATTTTGCTTTGTTCTCAGCTATTCCTCTGAATGTCATTCTTCCAGGGTTTGTCTGCTCCTACAATACCTGCTGAGCATGAGTCAATTCCTTTTCAGTTGGAAATAATTTGCAGCCACATTTTCATGTCTAATTGGAACAAAAAGCAGCCAGAAAGACTTCCTGAGGGGAGCTGGCACATGCAAATGTGAGGCTGCTCATTTTAATTTGGTTGTCATGACATTTCCTCAATTACCTCATGGACCTGCACCATACTTCCTTACGCTACTTTCAGCAGTACTGTCTGGAAGATACAGACTTATTTTCTTACTTGAATAGCCTGAAGGAAAACAATGAGCAAATCTGGATGTTACGATTCTCTCAAATGTTGAACATACGTTGGCAATATCATTTGAAGCTACCAAGTGTTTAAATGAAAAAGCCTGCCAGTCAAATATTCACTGGGTTTATTTTTTTGCCAAAGAGCCATTAGTTGGATGACATCTTCATTCTACAAATTGATAAATGTATGCTCATAACCCCAAGTGTCTGCCAGTTTGTCGTCCTTTCAGTTAGCAGCTGAGTGCTTAACCACTGTACTACCAGGGCTCCGTATATATATTTAATTTTCCACCACTTGTCTGTCATACTGTGGTGACTTGCGTGTTCCTGTAATGCTGGAAGCTATGCTACCGGTATTTCAAATACCAGCAAGGTCACCAATGGTGGACAGGTTTCTAAGACAGTTTAGGAAGGAGGAACTGGAGATCTACTTCTGAAAAAAATTAGCCAGTGAAAACGTTATGAATAGCAGCGGAATATTGTCTGATATAGTGGCAGAAGACGAGTGCCTCAGGTTGGAAGGCATTCAAAATACGATTAGGGAAGAGTTGCCTCCTCACAGTAGAGTCAACCTTAATGACATGGATGGAGTCAAGCATTCAGGACCTTCATTTGCTGATGTGGCATGACTCAAAATGAGAAGAAACAGCTGCAAACATCCATTAATAATCAGAACATGGATGTACAAAGTATGAATCTAGGAAAAAGGGAAATCACCAAAAATGAAATGGAACACATAACATCGATATCCTAGGCATAAGTGAGCTGAAATGGACTGGTATTAGTCTATTTGAATCTGACAATCATATGGACTACTATGCAGGGAATGACAAATTGAAAAGGAATGGCATTGCATTCATCATCAAAAAGAACATTTCAAGATTTACCCTGAAGTACAATGCTGTCAGTGATAGGACAATGTTCATATGCCTACAAGGAAGACCAGTTAATACCACTATTGTTCAAATTTACACACCAACCACTAAGGCCAAAATTGAAGATTTTTACCAACTTCTGCAGTCTGAAATTGATCAAACATGCAATCGAGATGCACTGATAATTACTGATAATTGGAATGAGAAAGTTGGAAAAAAACAAGAAACGGTAGTTGGAAAATATGGCCTTAGTGATAGAAATGACTCTGGAGATTGCATGATGGAATTTTCCAAGACCAACGACTTCTGTATTACTAATACTTTTTTTCACCAACATAAATGGTGACTATACATGTGGACCTTGCCAGATGGAATACACAGAAATCAAATCGACTACATCTGTGGAAAGAGACAATGGAAAAGCTCAATGTCATCAGTCAGGACAAGGCCAGGGGCCAACTGAGGAACAGACAATCAGTTGCTCATATGCAAGATCAAGGTGCAGCTAAAGAAAGTTAGAACAAGTCCAAGAGAGCCAGAGTATATCCTATCTGAATTTGGAGACCATTTCAAGAATAGATTTAACACACTGAACACCAATGACCGAAGACAAGATGAGTTTTGGATTTAAAAAGACAGGAAAGAAAAGACCAAAATGGATGTTAAAAAGACTGAAACTTGCTCTTGAACATAGAGTAGCTAAAATGAAAGAATGACATGATGAATAAAAGAGCCACCAGAAGATTTCAAAGGGCAGCTTGAGAAGACAAAATAAAGTATTATAATGAAATGAGCAAAGACCTAGATTTAGAAAACCAAAAGGGAAGAACACACTCAGCATTTCTCAAGCTGAAAGAACTGAAGAGAAAATTCAAGCCTCCAGTTGCAATATTGAAAGATTCTATGGGGAAAATATAAAATGAAGCAGGAAGCATCAAAAGAAGATGGAAGGAATACACAGAGTTACTAAACCAAAAAGAATTGGTTGACGTCCAACCATTTCATGATCAAGAACCAATGGTACTGAAGGAAGAAGTCCAAGCTGCACTGAAGGCATTGGTGAAAAACAAGGCTCCAGGAATTGACAGAATACCAACTGAAATGTTTCAACGGATGCAGCACTAGAACTGCTCACTCATCTATGCCAAGAAATTTGGAAGACAGATATATGACCAACTGACTGGAAGAGATCCATATTTGTACCCATTCCGAAGAAAGGCGATCTAACAGAATGTGGAAATTATTGAACAATGTTATTAATATTACACACAAGTGAAATTTTGCTGAGGATCATTCAACAGTGGTTGCATCAGTACATCAACAGGGAACTGCCAGAAAGTCAAGCAAGCCCTATTCAGAAGAGGACGTGTAATGAGGGATATCATTCTGATGTCAGATAGATCATGGCCGAAAGCAGAGAATACCAGAAAGATGTTTACCCAGTATTTTATTGATTATGCAAAGGCATTCGACTGTGTGGATCATAGCAAATTTTGGATAACATTGCAAAGAATGGGAATTCCAGAACACTTAATAGTGCTCATGCGGAACCTGTACACAGACTAAGAGGAAATCGTTCTAACAGAACAAGGGGATACTGTGTGGTTTAAAATCAGGAAATGTGTGCGTCAAGGTTGTATCCTTTCACCATACTTATTAATTCAATCTGTATGCTGAGCAAATAATCTGAGAGGCTGAACTATACGAAGAAGAACGGGGCATCAGGATTGGAGAAAGACTTATTAACAACCTGCAATATGCAGATGACACAACCTTGCTTGTTGAAAGTGAAAAGGACTTGAAGCACTTACTGACGAAAATCAAAGTGTACAGCCTCAGTATGGATTATACCTAAACATAAACAAAAATCCTCACATCTGGACTAATAAGCAACATCATGATAAACAGAGAAAAGACTGAAGTTGTCAAGGATTTCATTTAACTTGGATCCATAATCAACACCCGTGGAAGCAGCAGTCAAGAAATCAAATGATGTATTTCATTGGGCAAATCTGCTGCAAAAGACTGCTTTAAAGTATTAAAAAGCAAAAATGTCACTTAAAGGACTAAGGTGCACCTGACCCAAGCTGTGGTATTTTCAATTGCCTCGTATGTATGTGAAAGCTGGACAATGAATAAGGAAGACCAAAGAAAAATTGATGTCTTTGAATTATGGTGTTGTCAAAGAGTATGGAATATACCATGGACTGCCAGAAGAATGAACAAATCTGTCTTGGAAGAAGTACAGCCAGAGTCCTCCTTAGAAGCAAGGATGACGAGGCTTCGTCTCACATACTTTGAACATGTTATCAGGAGGGACCAGTCCTTGGTGAAGCACAACATGCTTGGTAGAGGGTCAGTGAAAAAGAGGAAGACCCTCAATGAGACAGATTGACACAGTGGCTGCAACAATGAGTTCAAGCATAACAATTGTAAGGATGGTGCAGGACCAGGCAGTGTTTCGTTCTGTTGTACATAGGGTCGCTATGAGTCGAAACCAACTTGACGACACCTAACAACAACGTGCTCATAAACAATAAATGTAGAGGGTCCAAAAGCACAGATGGCTCAGAGAAATAATAAAATATAAAGATATTCATGTGAAATCAACTGGAAGACATGGACAGGGATTTATATATGTTCCATAAAACACATACTCCCATTTCTGTGGGTCAATGCTTAAGAAATGCTATTTATCAGCCTTACTATAGCTGGGGTTATAGGTAAGTAATAGTTATCAATATGTTTCAAAGTACAGAGCAAAAAATTATTGGTCAAATCTTTGAAATCACTATAATTTGTCCTTAGAAAGACAGTTGGTACATATCCTAATTTTGTTTTTATGATATATATCAAAGGTTTTAGTATACATTAGACAAATACATTAACCAATCACTGACACATAAATAAATATATAAAAAAAACTTAAAAATGTAAAAGTTGTTCTTATCGCAAGAGATACAGCATTGTTTTCAGTAACTGAGAAAGAAATAAGCAGCCCAATTTTATAAAATTTGGCCTTTAGGTAAGTCTAATGGCAAAATAAGTGAATCAATGACTACAGTAATAATTATCTGCTTATATTGAAAATGAATATGATTTTTTTTCTTATTAGCTGTTTTCCACAGTGCATTGCTAATAAACAGAATTTGCTAAATGAGTTACTGGTGGAAAGGTGAATAAATACAAGTGGAAGCCAGTGTCCATTTTAATTATGTCCAACGTATAAAAAATTCTGACTGGTCTTTCCCAGAAGTGGTGAAGGTTCACTGTGTCTGAGATCAAATGGTCAGGTGCGCAGTCTTTGTGAATAAGCCTGTTCTGCTAATATTTACCAAAGACCACAAGTTCCTGTAGCGGGCAGATCTTGGAGCTAGCCTATTGTTTGAGCAAACTGAAACTTTCTTTGGAAAATCTTGACAATGGGAAGTGCATTTGCGTATTTATTAATAACAACCGTCATACATTTTTTTCTCTCTCACGAAAAATACGTCTTAAATTTCCTATTGAACATGTTCGGTTGACAGAAATTTTTTTTTTACAGACAGACTCATGTGTAAAACATGGAGTGGGAACAAATTACCAGTGCTATATGGAGATCTGAAAGAAAGATCGTTTTGGTTTGAATCATTTACATTGAAAACACGAAAATGATCTTGGAGAAAGCAGTGTTACATGAAGTGGGTGGGCGAAATAATTTTCAAGTTTCATCTCTGTAGGGTCCAGATAATATGGAAGTAAATCAGGGAGGGCATATGGTGATAATTTTAGGAATGGGTTTGCCACCAAATTATGACAAATAACATTTTTTTCCTAGCTTCCTGTAGTGTGATATTTTCCGAACATCGTAGAATACTAGAAAACTCATCAAAGAGATATACAAACTACATTATCTGCATGACTAGTATCTCCTACGCAGCTAGCAGTATATATAATTTCCCAGACTGTCTTGGTACTTTAGTAATGCCTTAAAGTTAACACCCCTGTTCACATGGAGATGGCATCTGAGGAAGGAAGCTAGATATCAGAGCATTCTATCCTTTGTCTAGAGTTTAAGAGTTACCAAACCCCTTTATTTTTTCAGAATCCTCTGCATTTGCTTTATAGGACACAGCTAGACCTTTGGATTCTGCAGTTACTCCTTTAAAGTTTTACTTTAAACTGGAGACCTGTGAATAAACCTATAGCCTCCAAAATGAACCCAAGTTTTCTGAGCAGGTCTTGGCTAGCCTAAGCAGCAGTATAAGAATTTTCTGGGAACAAAACAAAACAAACACAGTACTTTGCCAGCTTATTAGCTTTCTGATGACTGACAGAAAATTTTCAGTTTCCATGCATTCTTCCTCCCAACCTGATAAATTGGTCTTAGTTTAGCTATACTATGGCAGAGGATATACCTGTGTCTTAGCCTAGGTGGGTAAACATATTCTTTTTGCCTGAGTCAATTAACAAATGTTTTAATTGAGCACCTTCTAATGGTAAACACTGTGTGAGGCAGAAGTTGTTGTTAGGTGCCATCAAGTTGGTCCCGACTCATAGTGACCCTATGTACCACAGAACGAAACACTGCCCGGTCCTGTGCCATGCTCGCAATCGTTGTTATTATGCTTGAGCCCATTGTTGCAGCCACTGTGTCAATCCATCTTGTTGAGGGTCTTCCTTTTTTTCGATGACCCTGTACTTCACCAAGCATGATGTCCTTCTCCAGGGACTGATCCCTCCAGATAACATGTCCGAAGTATGTAAGAGGTAGTCTCACCATCCTTCCTTCTAAGGAGTATTCTGGTTGTGCTTCTTCCAAGACAGATTGGTTCGTTCTTTTGGCAGTCCATGGTATAGTCAATATTCTTCGCCAACACCACAATTCAAAGGCGTCAGTTCTTCAGTCTTCATTATTCATTGTCCAGCTTTGGCATGAAAATACCATGGCTTAGGTCAGGTGCACCTTAGTGTTCAAGGTGACATCTTTGCTTTTCAACACTTTAAAGAAGTCTTCTGCAGCAGATTTGCCCAATGAAATACATCATTTGATTTCCCTACTGCTGCTTCCATGGGTGTTGATTGTGGATCCAAGTAAAATAAAATCCTTGACAACTTCACTCTTTTCTCCATTTATCATGATGTTGCTTATTGGTCCAGTTGTGAGGATTTTTGTTTTCCTTATCTTGAGGTGTAATCCATACTGAAGGCTGTGGTCTTTGATCTTCACCAGTAAGTGCTTCAAGTCCTCTTCACTTTCAGCAAGCAAGGTTGTGTCATCTGCATATTGCAGGTTATTAATAAGTCTCCCTCCAACTAATGCCCCTTTCTTCTTGATATAGTCCAGCTTCTCGGATTATTTGCTCAGTGAGGCAGAAGATTCAATCCTTAAGTCCAGGTTTACAATTCAGTTGATAAGACCAAACTCTCTTGGTTATCTAGTACAGAAATACTACAAGTGGATGGCTTTAACAAACAGAAGTTTATTCTCTCACAGTTTAGGAAGCTAGAAATCTGAATTCAGAGCACTAGCCCCTGGGGAAGCCTTTCTGTCTTTGTCAGGTTTGGGGGAATGTCGTTGTCATCAATCTTCCCCTGGTCTAGGAGCTTCTCAGTGCAAGGACTTTGGGTCCAAAGGATGTGCTTCACTCCTGGCACTTCTTTCTTGGTGGAATGATATCTCTCTCTTCTCTGCTTGCTTCTCTCTTATAAGTCTCAAAAGAAACTGACTCCAGATACAACCTAATCCTGTAGATAGATTCCTGCCTCATTAACATAACTGACTCTAATCCTGCCTTATTAATATCATAGAGGTTAGGATTTATAATACATAGGATAATCATATTAGATGACAAAATGGTGGACAACCACATAATATTGGGAATCATGGCCTAGGCAAATTGATACACATTTTGGAGGGACGTAAGTCAATCCATAACACAAACAATTAAAGCCAAAAAAGTAATATGTTGCTGAAATATCTAGTACTGAGTTTAGCATGATGGGAGTTCACAGAACAACAGATAGATACACAAGAGCTCCTGGGAGGCTCAAATGGTTTGTGTTTGACTACTAACCTAAAGGTTGGTGGTTCGAACCAACCCAGCAGTGCTGCAAAAGAAAGGCCAGGCAATCTGTTTCCGTAAAGTTTCCAAACCAAACCCCTTGTCACTGAGTCAATTCCAACTCATACAGACTCTATAGACAGAGTAGAACTGCCCCATAGGGTTTCCAAGGCTATAATCTTTACAGAAGCAGACTGTCACATATTTCTCCCATGGATTGGCTGGTGGGTTTGAATTGTTGGCCTTTAGGTTAACAACTGAGTACTTAAACATTGCACTACCAAGGCTCCTCTGTAAAGATTACAACCAAGAAAACCCTATGGAGCAGTTCTACTCTGTCACATAAGGTTGCCATGGGTCAGAATCAACTTGATGGCAACAGGCATGCAAGAGCTGAGTTGGAGGATGTTCAACGAATGAAGTTACATTGAAGGTGTTTATTGAAGGATGATTCTTGATGGCAGAGAGGTGGTGGGACAGCCTTCCAGAAGGAGACAAGAACATTTAGCAAATGCCCCAAAATATGATGAGTATCATAAAATTGGAGAATAGGAGACCTATTTTACTTTTATTCCACATTTATAAACATGAAAGATAAATCACATTTTTTTAGATGATTTATTGTAAAACTTAATCATTTAATTTCCTTCTAAAGAAATACATTATTCCAGATATAAAATGATTACCTGAAAGAGAAAGAATCCTTTCTTCAGCTTTTCTGAAATGTAAGTCCGGTTTATTTCCTGAAGGCCAGTAAATTTGTGAGTTAAATATGCTCAATTTTTCTTCTTCATGCTGTTAAGCAGAGTGAGGTTAGAGGATGTAGTCTTAACTAAATAGAAGCCAATACTTATTAACTTATTTCACCAAGTTTTAAATGTCATTGTGAAAAAGTAAAACATATTAATTATTAATTACGTCAAAACAAACTACCTATAAAAGTACCTTAAATGTATCAGGAACCTAAAGATGCAGAGAAGATAATGATGATGTATTTGAAATCTAGTTTTCCCTGGAGTCTGTCACACACTTACTATGCCTGTGGATTAGCATAGCTTTGGTAAAGCTTTGGCTACCTTTCTATGGCTAGAAACGAGTCTTTTGCCCAGGAGCGTACGCAAACATGTTTAAAGTCTGGCTTCCTAATGCTTTTTCGTGACTGCCAAAGTCTTGTCAAATGTCACTAGGGTTCCCCCTCATGGCAATTCCATGTGTTTCAGAGTAAGAACTGCGCTCCACAGGGTGCCCAATAGCTGATTTTTCAGAAGCAGAATGCCAGGCCTTTCTTTTGAGATACCTCCAGGGATATTATTATAGTGTCACAGAATTTCAGAGTTTGAAGGAACCAGAGATCATCAACCAACACTTTCAGATTAGGGTGAAGAAAGTAAAGCTATATTAGAAGTACCACCTCGTCTATACTTTGCTGTAGACTTGGACTAAACCTCCTGTGGACTCCCATGTGAACTTCTCTACTGTAGAAACCCTTCAGTCTGCACCCTAACACTTGGAGCGCTTCTGGATCCTGCCAGGGTGCAGCAGGAGCTCTGGGATCTTGGGAACCTACTCTGTCCCTAATGACACTGGGCAGAGAGTGGAGCCCACAGGGATTCCGGGTAGTCAACAGTGAGGGAGCAGCTTAAGTAAAGGCACGAGGGGAAGTGAACTGTGTGTGGTGGGTGTGAGACCAGAGGAAGTTCCTGCTGTACTGCCTTTCCAGGTGCAATCCAGTGATTTGACTAAAATTAAGATTAAAAAATAAAAGAACAAGTAAAACCTCAACGAATAAGTTGTTGTGCTGTTGGGTCAATTCTGACTCATGGTGACCCCGTGTATTAGAGAGTAGAACTCTTCCACTAGGTAGATTTGAACCACCACTTTTGGTTACCAACTGAGTGCAAGTCGTTTGCACCACACAGGGACCTTTAATGAATATACCAAACCAAACCAAACCCATTGGCCGTTGAGTTGATTCCGACTCACAGCGATCCTATAGGACAGAGTGAAACTGCCGTATAGGGTTTCGAAGGAGCAGCTGGTGGATTTGAACTGCCGACCTTTTGGTTAGCAGCTGAGCTCTTAACCATTGCGTTACCAGGGATGCGGGGAAAAACTCATTTAAAAGTTACGAGCTATGTTCCACCTTTATTTAGAGCTAAAGGCCCCAATTTATGATTAGAGCAAACCTGGAGAAACCTCATAAAAGGTATTTGTTGTAACATAAAAGATAAAGCAGTTCATCCTAGTTGTTAAGAGGAAACTTGAATATAATGAAATAAATTAAATGTAGATGTTTTAGACTAAGAAGGTAAGTTCTTGGTTAATGTAAATGGAGGGTGTGTTTTAGCAGTTGCTTCCTTGGGGCCAATTTTTCCCTGTGCTGCATTAGAATCTCCTGCTGTGGTTGGTGTTAGGTGTTGTCAAGTCTTCCAGTTTATTTCTGAGTGGCCTTGAAGAGTGGTTTCTTGTCTGAGTTTTTTTACTATTTTTTTTTCCCCCGCAAGAAAGTTGGAGCCATTTCAGTGATCTTCACTTTATCCTAAGGAGGTAAGAAACTCTTGGATTTGGTGGTATACAACCTGGATTGAACAGTTCATGTCTATTTAAGATGGAGTAAGTAACATTTGGGGAAATACATTAAAGTTGGAGTGATCTATGTATACCAGGGTGAGGCTATAGGGCCAGACCACACCCCTAAAGGTGAAAAGTGGAGTTTCTCCTAAAAGGAATAGATGTTCCACCATCAAATATTCTGGGAAGAGACAATCTTGAGACTATAAATGAAAACTCAGGATTGCAGGTTTTAGAGTGTAAGTTTGGGAGAGGGTTTGGGGAATTTTTTGCCTTTCTCTGAAACCTCAAGGGACCAAGTAAAGTAGACATGCTAGAAGGCACGCTGTGGAAAGCAGATTGGCTGTCCCCTTTCCAAATGGCAACAGACTGGGCGGAAGGCAGAGAAGCATCCTTTAGGGGCTCCCTAAAGAGAGTTGTGCTGGCCTTGGAGCTGAGGGCTCTGAACACTTCTACATATAACTTGCAATTTGTTCTGTATCAGGACAGTCCTTGTGTTATCCATGAACTTTCAATAAAGCCTAATTAGAAGTTACCACTTGGTCTCTGCTTTGCTGTAGGGCACTAGCAGAGCGCCATCTCAGAGGCCACAGGCCCAGTATACTGGTGGTCATTAGCAGAGGACAGCTGTGCCCTGTATAGAAAGCATCTGACAAGGGTTATCAGGACAGTGCCCTCCGAGTGCAGCCATGGTAAACAAATGCGTAAAGAAGAATATGAGGGACTTTATCCTGAGCAAGTGTAAGAGTGCCTCATTATCTTCTCTCAGAAATAGCCCAAAGACACTTTGATGGTGACTTATTTATGGCAAACAAGTAGGTAGAACTCATGCTTTCATTTTGGGAACTTTGAAAGGAAAAATGATCTCATTTTATATGCATCTGAGGCTTGAATATTTAATTACACATATTTGCATAGTAAGTACCAGAGAATGTTTCTTTCTTTTGTGTTGATGAACATAGTAAACCACCATGCAACAGATCATTTTCCAGAATCTCTTGGCTAGTTTCCTTAGTTAAATAAGCACGAGCTGACTGGACAGCCTCTACCTGGGGATCTTTTGTGCAATGGGGATCCTTTGTGCCCTGACCAAGGCTAGCCTGCTCACCATGGCTCTTAATCTGCAGAGCTGGTCATTAGGAAGCCATCTTGTCAACTTGCATAAGGAACCCAGGGACTTCAGAGAGAGAAGGAGATGCCAGGCTCTGCTCATCTGTTGGGGTAGACCAGGATGGCTATGAATAAGGTGTGCAGCAGGAAGGACATCAAGGGCCTCAAAGGGAAAAATACCAAAAAAGAAATGGACATTAGAGATGATGACCCTTGGTCTACACCGGGAGAGGAATGTTTTGAGAAAAAAAAAAAAAAATGTGGCTGAGACTGGAATCCCCTCAGGATCCAGCTATCCCAGCACTTTGCTGTAGTTTGGGGTATGAAGGCTGAGTGTTAGAATGTGGGACACTCTTTGGTTCAGTATGAGGGTGTCATTGCAGGGTAGACATGGTTTCAGCTCATGAAGCAGAACTAGTTTTCATTAAAGACATTCAACGGTAACAAAAAGCAGAGCAGGAGTGAAGGATCAAGCTCTTTTCCCCACAGGACTAAGCCTTGGGCTTCTTAACGTGTCTGTATGTGTGTGGGAGGGGAGTGCATTCAGGGGAGGTCTCAAGAGTGAGATGATAGACTTCCCACTAACAAGTCATGTGGATGCTCACTGGAAAAATAAAAGAATATGAGTGCTTTGTGCCCCCAGGTTAATGAATCAGGATATGCTTGTTACATTTGTAAATTTAAGGAGAAATTACAATGTTACCTTGTGTAAACTTATCCCAAATCACAATACATACTATGATTTTTCCATGCTTACTAATTTAAATGACAGGTCTGGGGAATCTCAGACTAGCAGAAACTCTAGAAACTTCATAGATTTTATCTCTTCTGGGAGGTCTATTAGGGCACATCGCAGCACAGAAATTCCCTAGTATGGCTGACTACAGACCAATTTCTAAATCCCCCCTTTAATTGATTACAATGGAAGTCTGAAAGAATATAGATAAATATTGGGTAATCTGTCAACCTTTGGTTTCTCATTATATAGTTGATTCAATAGGTGAGTTGGGTGCATCTGTATAACTTCATAATTTAGAAAGCACTTTTATACATATTATTTTATTTTTGCCTCACAACAACACAAACGGACGTGTAGAGCAGTGATTACTAACTCCACTTAAAACATGAGGGCACTGGGATTCAAAGAGATTAAATGATGTAACTAATGAGTGAAAGAGTTTAAATGCAAAGACTAGATACTTACTAATTGCAAAAGGACACATAGTAACTTCACAGTGGAGCAGCCTGGCAGATACCATTTTAACGGAACCATCATAATGAGCATCACAAATAATGAGACATTTTGACATCACATATCTCCTGATACGTGATTATGCATTGAGAAGGGCATCTCTTATGTAGTATTCTTGTCAAAAATGCATAACCCAATGAATCATGAGAAAACATCAGACAACCAAAATTTAGACACATTCTACAAAACAATTGACCAGCACTACTCAAAAGTGTCAGGGTCGTTAAAGACAAAGACTGGAGAATTGTCTCAGATTGGAAGAGGTTAAGAAAAGGCCACAACTAAAAGCAATTTTAAATCCTGGATTCTGCATCTGAAAAAAGGACTTTAAGGGGACAATTTGTGAAATAGGAACAAGATCTGTAGATGAGTTAATAAAATTGGTTCCTGTGTTAATTTTTCTGATTTTGCTAATTGTACTGTGGTTATGTAAAATGACAATACTTGGGAAAGCTGGGTGAAAAGTATACAAGGACTCTGAGTACTGTTTTTGTAAGTTTGAAATTATTTCAGAATGAACAGTTAAAGTAAACAAATAAATAGGGTTTCTCCTGCAGCAGAACCAATTTTTATCTTCAAACACAATTTACATAAACTTCAAGACTCAATTGCTAATTTAAATAATAATGGGCCATCTTTGCATTATACCCACAGATGCTCCTATGGGGCTCTTGTATGTTCTAATGTAGAATTATGGGGAGGTGTAGAACATGGTGGTAAAGACTATAGGCCTTGGATTTGGATAGATCAGTTTCCCAATCCCTACAGTACCATTTTCTATGTGAACCTCTGTTTTCCTATCTGAAAACTGGGGACAAATAATGGTACCACAGAATTGCTGTGGGATTGAAGGGGTCAGTTCATGCCAAGCCCTTAACACAGTGCTAGGCGCGTGTTCAAACTTTTGAGCTGTAATTGAATTTAAATAAAAGGGTGGGGAAAGATAGCCTCATGGGCCAGTCACTACTTTTTGTCAGAATGGCTACATCTTTGGTTGATATTTCACAAATTTAAATGACTCTGCTTAAAACATGCTCACCCAGAGGTGTAACATAAGTATGGCAGGTAGGGCACATGCCCTGGGCTCGACTTGAGGAGGGGCTCTAATAAACAGTTCTGCAGTTTCCATAGCCAGCTGTGAGAGATCATTCAGCAATTTCAAACTAATTGCCATAGGCGCTATTTTCTGTAGATAGGCCACTGCTCACTACTAATATGAAAGGCAAAGTATATTCCTCTAGGGCTATTTTGAAAATGCTGAGTGAATTACAGCTAAAACTTGTCGTGGGAAGATCTCGGCTGTCACCTCTGCAAATGTCCTCAGCTGGATATCATCACTGGAGGAGAGAGTGGGAAAAAGAGGCTGTGCCCACAGCTTCTGTGTCCTTAACAGAGAGAATGCAAGAACCATGGCGTTCCAGAGTCCATTAAAGCCTGCCCTGAGTGGGTGGACAAGGCTTTAAACAACTTGGAAAGGCTCTTCAAAGAACAATTAAAAACAACCTCCCATGGTGGGAGGTGAATCTGGCTGGGAAGCTCCTGCTTTCTTTCCCCAGGGTAGAATTCCCAGGCTTCTGGATCCTGGTGGAGCCCCTTGGCAGTGGACACTGGAGAATGTTCCCTTTTCACTTTCCTGGATCTCAGAGTGGTGGTTTTGAGTACACAGGGTAAAGAACATCTGGCTCTTCTGAAGCTGAAAGAGATTTGCAGTCAGCAGGTGGGGGTTGGAGGTTTATGAAAATAGTGGGGTGAAGTTCATTTTGTGGACAACTCTTGGCCACGGGTGTTATTTATTTTCGAATTTTATACTGCTGAGCTCCTGTGGGCTTATTGCAGATCGATTCATAAACAAACACATGCTAAACTGTGTCCTGGGGATAAACGATGAGTTTATGTGACTTCAGGGTTGTGTGTTAGAGGTAAGAGGGGAGTCACAGCTGAGGACTCGCTGTAATAAACCAAAATTCAAGGCTACATCCTATTTGGGTAAAAGACTGCGGAAAAGTCCATGAACAATACACACATTTTTATGTGCTGAATTAATGTCTTTAACATTTCTTAAGAGAATTACTGTGGACTAAACACAATGAATAATCCTACAGAGCATCTAGTTTTCTTTAAGAGTGTATGAAAAGATAAAATTAAATGTCTTGGAAACCTCTCATGTTCCATAAAATAACTTTAATCCAAAATCATAACTTTTTCATTCATCTCACAAGTATCTACTCAGTGCCGATTATGTGCCAGAGCTATATACGAACCAAGATTCGAAATAATTTAAGTTAAATATTTTCTTGATGACTTGATAGTTTCCCCTTCATGAGGAGTCTTCTTCATAAGATAATTTCCCCTTCATAAGAAGACTTCTACTTTTCGATGTAATGAGCATAGAGAGACTCCTTTCTCAACTCAAAATAAATCCCTTTTATGGCAATTCTGTATACACACAGATGGTTACCTTTGTGCGTTTAAAGTGGTTTAAAGAGTGTGTTAAAGTGGTGGTAACTCACTGAATGCAAAGATATGTCATGCCCGTACACATGGCAGCAGTGGTGGTTCAGTGGTAGAACCTTTGCTTGCCATCAGGGAGACCTGGGTTCAATTCCCAGCCAATGCGCCTCAAGCGCAGCCACCACCCATCTGTCAATGGAGGCTTGTGTGTTGCTATGATGTTATACAGTTTTCAGCAAAGCTTCCAGACTAAGATGGACTAGGAAGAAAGGAAGGCCTGGTGTCATGGTTTGAATTATGTCCCCCCAAAAATGCGTGTATCAATTTGGCTAGGCCATGATTCCTGGTATTGTGTGATTTTCCTGTATGTTGTAAACCTGCCTCTATGACGTTAATGAGGGAGGATGGGTGGCAGTTGTGTTAGTAAGGCAGGACTTGATCTACAAGACTGGATTGTGTCCTGAGGCAATCTCTTGAGATATAAAAGACAGAAGTGAGCAGTGAGACAGGGGGACCTCATACCATCAAGAAAGCAGTGCCAGGAGCAGAGCTCGTCCTTTGGACAGGGGTCCCTGGGTCGAGAAGCTTCTAGTCCGGGGGAACGCTGATGAGAAGGCCGACAGAGAGAAAAAGCCTTCCCCTGGAGCTGATGCCCTGAATTTGGACTTTTAGCCTACTTTGACTGTGAGGAAATAAACTTCTCTTCGTTAAAACCATCCACTTGTGGTATTTCTGTTATGGCAGCACTAGATAACTAAGACACCTGGCAATCTACTTCTGAAAATCAGTCAACTGACCGTGAGGATGGTGCAGGACTGGGCAGTGTTTTGTTCCATTGTCTATGGGATCACTCTGAGTTGGCTCTATGGCAGCTAACGACAGCCCATACACACATTCTACATGAAGCAGAAAGAGGTCATTTCTCACTGTGAGGTCAATCTCCGATAGATCCCACGAAGAAAAGTCATCCTTAAAGAAGTCATAAAGATCCCATGAGATCATTTAGCCTGCAAGTTCAGAAGTCTCCCATGGGGTCTTGCAACACAAAGATATCACAGGCAGGCAGAGATATAATGGAAAGGAAAGAATTAGTGGAAAATGAGAAAAAAATATATTGGAAAAGGAGCGAATTAGACAGAAGATAGACTGAGAGATTAAAACAGAGCAGAAAAAGAAAAGTAGATACCTATGGGAAAGGCAGATAGTACAGCAGCCCCCTCCCGCCCCGGTGACTCAGTCACGCTTGTAGCATAAGCTGCCCACCTGCTTCATTCCATCTCTCATCCTCAAGAGGGTTTCCTGTCCAAAAGAATGGCCAGAAGCTCTAGATAGGTTACAACTCCAAAATTTGATGACCAGGTCGAGGAAAGATCACTCTATGAAATGGACTCTAGATGAACAGCAATATATATTGGGTAACTTTGTTGTCTGTGAAGTTACCCATATTGGGAATTGGTTTGTAACTGAGTTGCTGATAGGATGAGCATGTTTCTCATTCTAATCAATAGAACTCTGCACTGTACTGTGACATGTTCAGCATGAGGTAATAGGGATTTTGGTAAATAATAAAATGGTAATTGGACAGTACAGAAATTGTTAGTGTAATTTGTTAGTGTCTATTCAGTCCAGTCCACAGGAAAGAGGCACTCCATCTGGCAAAAATAGTTACTCCAACCACTATACTGCCACCTGTCTGTGGTATGTTCTGTGGTGGCTTTCGTATTGCTATGATGTTGGAAGCTATGCCACTGGTATTTCACACACCAGCAGAGTCACCCATGGTGGGCAAGTTTCAGTGAAGCTTCCAGACTAAGACAGGCTATGAAGAAAGGCCTGGTGTTCTACTTCTGAAAATTAGCCAATGAAAACCTTATGGATCACAGAATATTGTCTGAGAATATTTGACTTCCTTACTTTGGCCACATCATCAGGAGGGACCAATTGCTGGAGAAGGACATCATGTTTGGGAAATTGGAGGCCCAGCAAAGGTGAAGAAAACCCTCAATGAGAGGGATTGACACAATAGCCACAATAATGGGCTCAAACATATCAAACATCATGAAGATGGAGCAGGATCAAGCAAAGTTTCATTCTGTTGTACATAAATAAGGTCATGATGAGTTGGAGCTGACTTGATGGCAACCGACAACCACGACCACCACCACAAGGGTGGATTTGTTTCTTTCTTTTCTTTTCTCTCTTTTCTTCTTTCTGCCTCCCTCCCTCTTTGCCTTCTCCCTTTTTTCTTTCTTCCTTTCTTTCCTTCTTTCTTCCTTCCTTCACATCCTGCATAGCAAATAAAAATGTACTCCATTTTTGCTTGTACTACAAATTTGGGGTCCTCATTGTAAGTTGGGTTCTTTATTTATTTATTTATTTTAATGTACTTCAGGTGAAGGCTTACAGAACAAATAGTTTCTCATGAAACAGAAGTACACATGTTGTTTTATGACATCAACCCTCTAACTTCTTAACCTTTTTTTTTTTGGTGGAAATACACATAGCCAAAGATACACCATTTCAAAAATGTCTACTTGCACAGTTCAGTGACATTGACTATGCTCTTC
>NW_004443949.1:25168052-25207518 GCF_000243295.1 Trichechus manatus latirostris | reverse complement strand
ACTCACCAAGGTAGAATGTAGAGCATTGTCTTTATAAGCTGTGTCATGCCAATTGAGCTAGATGTTCCCCGAGACCATGGTCCCCACAGCCCTCCAATAAGTTGGGTTCTTTTCTGAGTCTTTGGTTTCCTTCTTTGTCTCTTGCTCCAGACGAGTACAGATCAATAGTTGTGTCTTAGATGGCCACTCATAAGCTTTTAAGATCCCTGACAATTGTTTTCCTTGCCATGTTGTAGCTCATCACAAAAGTTTATTACTCTCACCACCTTCATTCAGATATTACTATTCTTTTTTGTATTATAAAAATTGCTTTATTTCTTTTTTAAAATTGTATTTTGTCATGTTTTCAGTGAGAGTTTATACAGCAGATTAGATTTCCATTTACAATTTCTACACAAATTATTCAGTGACATCAGTTACATTTTTCACAAGGAGTTAAACTTTTCATTAACTCTGTTCAGGTTGTTCTGTTTCCGGTAATAATCTAGTTTCTCTGCCCCCTTACCTTCTCATCTTTGCTTTAGGGTAATTATTGACTATTTTGTCCCATATAGATGATTTTTTAAAGGTGTGAAGTACAGAGGCTTAGTGAGGGTAATGAGTGCCCAGGGGCAATCTCTAGGTTTGCACGCACCCCCCTACTGGCCTTGTTGCGGGGGGAGTGATTCACCAGTCTGCCTTGTTGATGGTGGGGGATGTGATTCACCAGCTGACCTCATCTGGTGCACCCTTGGACTTGTGCCCCAGAGTAAATACCCCCTATTCCCCCTCACTATGCCACTGAGTACTCAGGTTACATTCTTTATTTTTTGAGCCACTCTATTATTTAGCTAAAAGATAAACTCAAGGGTTAGTTTCAGTTCAAGGTTTAAAGAGTATCTCAGGGTGATAGTCTCAGGGAGTCAGTCTCAATCAGTTTAGTAAGTCGGGACTTTTTAAAGATTTGAGTTGTGTTCCACCTTTTTCTCCCATTCTATCAGGGTCCATCTATTGTGAGCTACTCAGAATGGTCGGTAATAGTAGCTGGGCACTTTCTAGTTCCTCTGGTCTCAGGGTAGATGAAGCCATGGTTCACGTAGACTATTAGTCCTGTAGACTAGTTTCTTTTCTGAGTCTTTCATTTCCTTCTTTCTCTTTTGCTCTGGACAAGTACAGATCAATAGTTGTATGTTAGATGGCCACTCATAAGCTTTTAAGATCTCAGATGTGGGGTCTTAAAAGCTTGCAAGAGGCCATCTAAGATGCATCAATTTGTCCCAACCACCTGGAGTAAAGGAGAATGAAGAACACCAAAGACACAAGGAAAGTAGTAGCCCAAGAGACAGACAGGGCCACATAAACCAGAGACTTCATCAGCTGAGACCAGAAGAACTAGATGGTGCCTGGCTACCCCCAATGACCATACTGACAGGGAACACAACAGAGAGTCTCTGATGGAGCAGGAGAAAGGTGGGGTGCAGAACTCAAATTCTAGTAAGAAGACCAGACTTAATGGTCTGACTGAGCCTGGAGGAACCCCGGAAAGCACGGCCCCCAGATTCTCTTTCATCCCAGAACTAAAACAATTTCTGAGGTCAACTCTTCAGACAGGGATTGGACTGGACTGTGGGACAGAAAGTAATACTTGTGAGGAGTGTGCCTCTTAGCTCAGGTAGATACAAGAGACTAAATGGGTAGCTTCTATCCAGAGGTGAGATGGGAAGGCAGAGAGGGTTAGGAGCTGGTTGAATGGACATGGGGAATCAGGGGTGGAAAGGAGGAGTGTGCTGTCACAGCTTGGGGAGAGCAATTCGAGTCACATAACAACGTGTGCATAAATTTTTGTCTGAAAAAAAAAAAAAGATCCCAGATGCTACTCACCAAACTAGGAAGTAGAACATAAACTTTATGAACTACATAATTCCAATTGACCTAGTTGTCTCACAAGACTATGGTCCTACGCCTTCAAACCTAGAAAACCAAACTTGCAAGATGTTTGGTTATGTCTAAGAAGTATCCATAACTGTGCCTCCTATGTGGCTTATTAAATATATGAATATATATGCATGCACTCACATACCCGTTCCATTCCAATGACTCCATCGTAAGTAAGTAGGTTCTGATGTAAGTCGAACATCTCAATTTTTTTCGTTTTCATTATTATTGTCTTTTATTATTAGTATCTTTATACATCCAATCTTTACTTGGGGTTGGAAACATTACATATAAACGTACAGATATATTTTAATACATACATACATAAAAGATACACAAATCACAAAAATTTTCTCTGATAATAAAGAAGAGTTGGATGACATTGACATTTTGTCAGTTGTAGTAATAACTGCACTTGTGGAAGGTTCTGGATCATCTGGATTATCCCTGGGAATAGGAATGGCATTTCTAGTCAGAAAATCAGTGAGAGTTGTCAGCATGGTCCTTTTCTTTTTTTTCTTCATATATTTTGTGGTAACGTCTCACTGCTTCTGGAATCTGCCTATCGACTTTAGCAAGCAATAAGCTTTTTGGTTCATATTTTAAAGCAACTAAAGTCCCTGATTAAGTTTAGAAAAAACTTCAGCTAATTCTTTCACCGTAAAATTTTTTGACAACTTCTCTCCTTTCTCTTTCTCATTGTTTCTTTCTTCTTTAGCATTTCTTTCTTCTTCAAAATCCATTAAGTCTTGGTCTGTAAATTCCCCTTTTATGTGATTTATGAGCTGTTCTACATCGGTGATACCAAGTTCTAAATTCAGCATTCTTGCCATATGGATGATTTTTCCACTGATCTCTTCCATCATATTATCCTGATCAAATGCTTGGAGTGTGTTCACAAAACTCAGCAATTTTTTCCATATCTCCTGCATGCATTTTCCCATAACTTCCTCTCAGGAAGATGCAATGTTCCAGATACACTGAAGAATATCATGATTCTTCCAGAAATTGCTTAGCATGACCTTACCTCCATCTGTTGCAGCTATTGCCTGAGCAAACGTAATCCATAGGTGGTCTGCCTTGAAAGTGGCGATTGCACCTTGATCCATAGGATAACGACAGCTGTCGTATTAGAAGGTAGATACACCACCTTCACATCTTAATTTAGATCATCTGTGTGAGGAGGATGTCTGGGGCATTATTAAGTAGCAGTAGAATCTTGAAAGGAATGCTCATTTCAAGGCAGTAGGCACGCACTTCCAGGATTAGACAATTTAATAGCTAGTCTTTGAATAACACAATCATCATCCAGGCCTTGGAGTTACTCCTATAGTAGACCAGCAGTTTATTTTCATCAATGTTTTTGAATGCTTGGGAGCATTCAGAATGGTAAACAAGGAAAAAATTTAATTTAGATTCAGCAGCATTTCTTCCGAGCAGCAGCGTAATTCTATCAATGCCTTGAAACCAGGCATTGACTTCGCCTTTTGTGAGAATGATAACGTCAGCAAATTACGTGCTGCAACAATGTATGTTGTAGATATTACTAATGATAAAGTATACAAACAACAACCACAAAAAAGGACGATCGTATGTGGCTCATCGTCATGAGAACACGTCTGTAAATCAGGGACTGCCTGCAGATACGTCTACGGTACATGTGTAT
Source organism: Trichechus manatus latirostris (assembly GCF_000243295.1). Classification (NCBI taxonomy): domain Eukaryota; kingdom Metazoa; phylum Chordata; class Mammalia; order Sirenia; family Trichechidae; genus Trichechus; species Trichechus manatus. The sequence continues at coordinate 25,203,938 of NW_004443949.1, read as the reverse complement.
ATAAGGAGCCCTGGTGGTACAGTGCTCGGCTGCTAACCGAAAGGTTGGCGGTTCCAACCCACGAGCTGTCCTGTGGAAGAAAAGACCTGGTACTCTGATCTCATAAAGATTATAGCCTAGAAAGCTCTATGGGGCAGTTCTACTCTGTCCTATAGGGTCACTGTGAGTCACAGTTGACTTGATGGCAAACAGCAACAACATATGCATGTACATATGTGTACGCAAATACATACCCATACACACATATGCATATATACATATATTATGTAAACACATTTTTTTGCTGTTGCTGGTGTTGTTGCAAAATTATATTGCTATTTTTGAACTACCCATTCTCTCTGTTCAGGAACACTCTAATTCCTTAGTCCAGGATATAAGACCTCTGTCCAGGCTGGTTTCTTCTCATCACTGCAGATGAACATTTACATCTGAATAGGCTAGGTAAGTAAAACAATATATCTGAAAATATACCCTTATTTTCCTCTTAAACATTCTCCTGCCAACGTTCTTAGTAACCCAGGCCCAAGTGGATTTCTTGTATTCATTCCCCGCCCCCCATCTCTTTACATTCAAACCTTTACCTCCTTAACATTTGCCAAACCTAACTTCTCAGTTCCATCCGAACTTCTAAGCCTCAGTACAGACCTCTGTCACCTTTTTTATTTTGGAGAACGTCAATAGTTTCCCCACTGATTTTTCTGACTCTAGTCTTGCATGCTGCTAATTGATTATCCACACTTCAGCCAGAATAATTATTTAAAAATCCAAATCTAACTAAATTACTCCTCTACTTAAAACCCTCCAGTGGCTCTTCATTGCTTAATGGCCCTCCAGTGCTCTTAGCATGGCAGGTAAGGCCTGATGCAGCCCGCCCTCTCTGCCTGACTCCCAGTCTCTCTTCTCCCCAGGCTACAGTCTACGTTGCAGCCACCGCCTAGCAAAAAAGTGGTGACCTGACCGCTGGAGCAGAAGCTCCTTCAGGTTTTTATCAAGTCTGAAAAGACAGTCTTAAATGGCTTAAGTAATTAGGCTTGATATTTTATCTGCCCCTGTCATCACATACCCAGATTTTTGTTGAATTGTGTCACTATTAGATGGTTCTTTCATAGCGTTTAATCTTATCTATAATGGCTGTGGAGGGTCCATGTGTTGATCTCACACCATATCCAATATTTGCTCTCCATTGAGTAAAGATGCCTGCTTTGTGTTCTAACAAAAAAACTAAACATATAGCGTCAGATTGCCAGGATCTCAGACTTTCTAGTAATAGCATATGTCATTAATTTCAGCCTTTGATAATCCAAGAAGTATGGAAAATTCCCACCACCTACTCTTTTGTAGAGTTCGCAACTCTGCCAAGTTTTGTAGCTCATCAGTGTGTTTACAGGCTAATTTTCAGCTGTGGAAAAAAGAAACACTAACATCTTTGGTTAGAAGCTTTACAAACAGCATTCAAATAGGCAGTGTGATGAGGAAGGTAAAACATTATATTCCATTTCCAGCTTTTCCAGGAGCAAGGGGCGAGATCATGGACAAGTTACTAAACCTTTCTGGGACTCAGTTGCCTCGTTTGTTAAACGAGAGTCCTGGTTGATCTCTAAAATTACTTCCAAAACTGAGACAAAACAAGCAAAAAAAGCTCTGACTATTCTTCTCCAATTCGCTGCCCAACTAGGTGACTCGAATGTTTCTTTAATGAGAAGGAGAAGCAAAAAGAGGCTTTTGTGTTTTTCAAAACTAAGTAGTTTTTAATGTCTTCTATTTGCTTATAAAGTAAAATCAGCTATTCAACTGGGTAAGAAATACCCTAGGACTTTTGCTGCCCTGAAGTTAGCATATAACTATGGATTTAAAAAATAACTGCAACTGGCTAATGACTAACCTTGATGAATAAGGAGTCAGGATCAGGATAAGTGGAAGGAAGGAGGACTCACTGATTGAAAGGGGTGAGTTTTGTATACAGGGTGGTATCATGTCACTTCAACATCCTTCATCCTTCAACACTTCCACAGAAGAATACAAGATTTTTCTCTTTCGTTTCAGAAACGTGACAGACTATAATGTTTGGGCTAGAACCAAACTGAAACCATCACCAGCATTACAGCGTTCTCTAATTAAAAGAAAAAAACCCACAGACATAAAGTCGATTCCGACTCATAGCGACCCTGTAGGACAGAGTAGAACTGTCCCCATAGAGTTTCCAAGGAACTGCTGGTGGATTTGGGCCACCAACCTTTTAGTTAGCAGCCGAGCTCTTAATCACAATTAAATTATAAATCAGTAATGAAAAGATAGCTGAAAAAGAAATGCATTTGGAAATTAATATATATTACATATGTATGTATATGAAATGTGAAAATTCAAGAACTGAAATGTTAAAAATTACTACATATAAAAACTTGTGGGATGCAATAAAGACAGTAATGACAGAAAATTTTAGCACTAAATGCTATATTAGAAGAGAAGATTGAAAATTGAGTTATGCGGTAAACTCAAGAAGTTAGAAAAAATACAACTGAGTAAATCCCAAGAAAAGAGAAGAGAAAAAACAGTAAAAAGCAAAAATCAGTGAAAAAACATCTAATGCCTTAGAGAGGAACAAGCAATAACTTGTTCTCTGAAAAGCTAATAAAACAGACTAACTTCTGGTGAGACTTCTTAAGAAAAAAAATAAAGAAGGAATAACAAACAATATTAGAAATGAAAAAAACAACAGCATATCTACGGATGCAGCCTAGTTAGAAAATATTCTCCAGAATTTTGGGCTAATGGATTTGCATACTTGAGTTGAATGGACAATTTCCTGGAAAAACTTATCAAAAATGACTCAAGGAAAAAAAAAAAAAACACCTTAACACACACACACACATAACACTGCCCAGATTACTTTGCAAGTTAAGTTCCACCAAATATTTATGAATCAGATACTCCTTATTATATCCAGCTATTCTAGAGAACACTGAAAGCGAGACAGCTCCCCAATTCTTTATACGGGCTCATAGTCTTGATTCCCAAATCAAAGAAAATGATAATATGAGAAAGGAAAACTATATATCAATCTCATTTGTCTTCACAATATGAAATTTCTTTTAAATAGAGTAGGCCCAAGCCTAGAAATTGATTTATTTAAATGTATTTCACCACATTAACAGATTAAAAGAAGAAAAGTCAGATGATTATTTAACAGATGCAGAAAAAAATTTGGTAAAATCTAGCAACTTCTCATTGGATAAATACTCTTAGCAAACTAGGAAAAAGAGTGACTTCCTCACCTGTATATGGAATGTCTTTCTAAAAACCTATAACAAACACCATATATTCTAGGAAAATTTTTAAGGATTCCCATAAAATCTGGAGCAAGGAAAGGATTCCCACTATCACCACTTCAACTAAAAGTTCTGAGTTAGTGGAAAAACAAAAAAAAACAAAGAAAAGAAGAAAAAAGTTTGTCATTATTTACAGATAATATGATTACCAACATAGAATCTGCATAAAAATTAGAATGCATAAGAGAGTTAGTTCAGTGAGGTTATAGGATAAACGGTTATTATTCAAAAAGCAATAATGTGCTTTTATACTATTCACAAACAGAAAATATAATTTAAAAAGTATAATATTAACATGATGACAAAAGTATAAGATACCTAGGAATAAATCTAACAACAGCGTACAAGATCCATTTAGAAATAACTATAAAATTATTGAATGATATTGTTACTATGAGTTAAAATCGACTCTATGGCAGTGGGTTTGGGTTTGTTTTTTAGTACAATGTGGTAAAATGCCCTGGTGTTGCCCTGGTTAAGCACTCAACTGCTAACGGAAAGGTTAGTGGTTCGAACCCACCAGCCACTCTGAGGGAGAAAAGACCTGGCAATCTGCTCTCATAAAGATTACAGCCTAGGAAACCCTATGGGGAAATTCTACTCTCCTATAGGGTCGCTTTGAGTTGGAATCTACTCCAGGGCAACGGGTTTGGTTGGTTGGTTTGTTGATTTGTAACTGAGTAGTGAGGAGCCCCTGGGTGATTAAGCACTCTAAGCCCATTGCCATCGAGTTGATTCCAACTCATAGCGACCCTATAGGACGGAGTAGAACTGCCCCAGAAGGTTTTCAAGGCTGTAAATTTTTATGGAAGCTGACTGCCACATCTTTCTCCTCTGGAGCGGCTTGTGGGTTCAAACCACCTTTCGGTTACCAGCCAAGGGCTTTAATCACTATGCCGCCAGGGCTCCTATTCGTTAGAGATGAGGTGGCTGACAATTTAAGTAAATGCTCTACTATTAGCCTAAAGGTTGATGCTTGGCACTCACCCAGAGGTGCCTCAAGAGGCAGCCCTGGTGATCTGCTTCCGAAAGGTCACAGCCTTGAAAATCCTCTGCACACAGGGGGTTAACATGAGCTGGTGTCAACTCCTCAGCAACTAACAACAGCAACAACTACGTAGTGAGACGTACTGTGTCCAGAGGCGGGAGAATCGATACTAAAAATGGTGTCAATTTGCTCATGATGCAATCGCACCATTATGCAAAGCATGGCCCATTATCTGATTCATTACATTACAGACATGAGGTAGGCCCTCTAAAAGGTCAACAACCAATGTGCCAAATACTTACTTTGTTCTATTTTACATTTAAAATAGTATTAATCAAAACCAAGCCCTTCATTGCCTACAAATCAAATTATGTCAATCTTGAAGGAGTTACTGAAAAACAGAGGACATTTATGTTGCTCACCAACAGACTCTGCTGGTAACAGCATTTCACAAACACTGATGTGTGTATAATGCATAGCCTGAAGAGAACAAATAACACTCTTTAAGCGAAGTTTTCACTGGAATATTTTTATGAGTTAGGAAAGCATCTTGGTGGGCCAATGGGATGATAAAGTTCCTTTACTTTCACTCACTCTCCTACTCTGATCTGCCCAGTACTTGTTCCTCCTCTGCTCTCAAAGCCAGATTAAGAGGCAGAGGCACATTTTGGTTTGTTATGTTACATAAGATTATCTACTCATCTGGTTGGGGCGGGTTTGTGACCTAGTGAGGCGCATAGGCGCTTTTAGCTAGGCATGGTCCTCTTTAGCTCAACCCCATTAGCATAGAGAGCCCTGTACTTTCCTTAAGCTTTCCAAATGAAGCCATGGGTCAAAGCTAAGAGGGCAACAGGCCAGAGATAGGCTTCTTGGACAGTTATTGAAATTTCTGTTTGGCTCACAGACATCAGGTGAAAAGCAGTCCTTTGGCTCAGGATTGGGACACGTCCTTTTATTAACAGGTTTATGCTAGTATCTTCCATCAGCTGTGGCAACAACAGACATTTTATCCCAGAATGCAACACTGGGAGAGGAAGTGTTGTGAGCATTTAACTCCATCTCTCTAATTAAATGAGGCATTCTTGGTTAAGTTGCAGAATTCTTGCCTTCCATGCAGAAGACCTGGGTTTGATTCTTGGCCAATTCACTTCATGTGCAGCCACCACTTGTCTGTTAGTGGTGGTTTGCGTGTTGCTGTGATGCTGAACAGGTTTCAGTGGAGCTTCTAGACTAAGACAAACTAGGAAGAAAGACCTGGCAATTTGCTTCTAAAAATCAGGCCATGAAAACCCTATGGATCACAACATGGTCTGGTCTACAACTAAGTAACATTTCGTTCCCTTGCGCATGAGGTCCCCGTGAGTCAGAGGCTGACTCTACAGAAGCTAACAACACGTAACTCTCACTGAAGCCAGCTTCTACTTTTAAACATCTTTTCTTTCCTTTTTTCCCCCCTCTATCTATAACCCTTTTTTCCCTCTCATTTTCAACCATATATTGTCTTTCCTGTCATTTTCACTCTTTCATTATTATCTTTCTTTTTACTCTCTTTTCTCTCTCTTTATCCCCATATCCTCTTTTTCTGTCTTCTACTACCTTACTGTCCCCATTTTCCCCAGTTTCTGGGTAAATCGCTGTGCCTCCAGCAATTTCTATAGGTTCTCTTGCTCCTCAGCCCTATTCTCAAGTCCTTCCAGCATTCACTGCTCTAAAACTTCTACTTACCACCTCAGGGCAATATGTAGGCCACCATTTTAACATGAAGAAATAGCAAAGCCCCAATGCAGCAGATGTACATTAATAAAACAACAATATCATCCAGATGAGGGGTCTGCACTCCATTTACCTCGAATCCTCCTCCTCTCTTGGCAAGGGGGTTTCTTCATTTTCTTTTTTGTGTAGGCATATAATATTTTGGACAATACTTCAGGGACTAATTATCATGAGTAAATCCAATTCAGTTTTTACTGCTACATCTTTTATTTATTTTGTAGTTAAAAATTGGCTTAACCAAGAATCCAGAAACTCTCATAGAGCTCTATACCTAAGATATTTTATCAACAAGAGTATTAAACAAATAACAGGATATTCATGTGTGCTTAAGAAAATTGTAATTATGTGTGTGTGCCTTGAGAAATAACAGGCCAAGGATGAGTCCGTATTTCAGAGGGAAACAATGTCCTGGCTGATGGATTTGGAGTATCATTTTCATCTTTGCAGCCTCAGTACCTAACACGGTTTCTGGTGTGTTGAGACAAATATTGGATTCCATCCAATACATCCTCTGGGGATCTCTAATACATAACTGAAAGGGTCTTACATGATTATATATTACCACTCCTCCAACAAACAACAAAAGTTACACATAAAAGATTAGCTTGACTGAGTTATTTCTTGGCACTTGAGCAGACGTTTACAATTGCAAGCCACTTCGTAGTTTTTATGAACAGGCTATTTATCATAACTCTATGGAAGAAGGATTTTTACAAATTAACGGATGGAAAACTCAAGGAAGAAAAATGTACATAAATCCTCACAAGGGGCAGTTTTCTCCCTAGTTTAAAACAAATGGTGAAGCATAATTATCTATTGTGACAGCTAGTGCAAACCTAGCTTTTCTGAGTAAAGAAAGAATGGAAGAAATGATATGAACAGGAAAAAAATATTAAAGCAGCCCCAAATGACCTCAAGAAGTCTCTTTGGGCTTGCTCAGTCCACCTGACCACCCAGCTTTCTCCCTACATTCCTCTCATTATCTAAAGATAGAGTGAGTTAACAGCAAAGCCCACGACTGGATTACCCAGGGGTTAACATTAGCACAGGTTGGGAGCACCAGCACAACAGAAGCACAGAAATAATTTTTTTAATAATGATGTTTCAAGAAGAGTTTCAAAATAAGCACCCCAGGAATTTAAAAAAAAAATTTTTTTTTTTTTTTGGTCATCTTTTCTCTTAGTTAATAGTTTAGGGATTTTTAAAAATTCTGAATTATCCATGGCAGGTGTTGAGGAGGTGCAGAGGGTGATAGCGTAGGCCTTCGAAAAGGTCAACCCAGGTGGGACCAAGTTATAAGACTTGGCCATTGGTTCCCCTCTAAAGTTTTTAGTAATTTTGTGTGTGTGTGTGTTTTGAGCAGACAGTCATGTACATGAGCAAAACTGAACGGGCCATACTCTTATAAAGAAAGTAGTCAAATAAAACTGGCCAAAAAAAATCACCTGAATCACTCCCAGGTATATACCCAAGAGAATTGAAAGCAGTGACACAAACAAACACATGTGCACCAATATTCATTACAGCACTATTCACAATAGCCAAAAGGTGGAAATAATGGATGAATGGATAAACAAAATGTGGTGCATGTGGAATATTATTCAGCCATAAAGAGAAATAGAGTCCTGATGAACCTTGAAAACATTATATGGGGTAAAATAAATCAGTCACAAAAGGACATATATTGTATGATCTCACTTATATGAAATAATAAGAATAAGCAAAGGTATAAAGACCAAAGTTTATTAGTGATTACCAATGGCAGGAGGGATGGGGAAAGGGAGAATCATTGTTTAGGAAGCAATGAGCTTCTGTGTATGGTGATGGGAAATTTGGCATGAGTGATGATTGTACAACATGATTAATAAATTGATATCACTAAATTGTACACCTGAAAAATGTTGAACTGGCAAATGTTGTGTTACATATATTTTTACAATGAAAAAAAGAAAACCCTATGGAGCACAGTTCTATTCTGACACACATGGGGTCATCACGAGTTGGAATTGATCAGTCGCAGCTGGTAATTGGTATATACATACGATGGAATACTATTCAGCCATAAGAAGGAATGAAGTTCTACATTTTGATCAAGGACTCAGTAGATGGATCCTGATCAAAAGGAGGAAAAGTGTGGAACAGAATTTTAAACTCATATGGAAACCAGCCTTACTGGATCCATTGAGACTGGGGAAGCCCTTGAATCTAATGCCTGGAAATAATCTTCAAACTTTGAACAGAAGTGATTCCATGAAGCCATCTAAACAACAGTTTAGCCCAACTAATAAAAAACATTTGCCTCAAGCATAGCACACTTACAAAGAATAATCTATATGAGTGCAAATTCACAACAGTTAATCTAAAGAACAGATGATAACTTTAAGGGGCAGAAAACCTAAATTAATGGTGATAAAACAGTATTGGTAGAGAGAGCGTGGTGGCACAATGTAAAGTACATAACCAATGTTATTGAACTGTTCGTGTAGAAATTGTAAATGAATGTATGTTAGGTTGTATATATTACCATCAAAAATAAATAAGATATTAAAAAAAAAAGAGAATGAAGTTCTAATACATACTACATGGAAGAATTTTGAAAACATGTTAAGTGAATTAACCCATTGAACCTGTTGCCGTCGGATCGATTCTGACTCATGAAGACCCTATAGGAAAGAGTAGAACCGCCGCATAGGGTTTCCAAGGCTATAAATCTTTAAGGAAGCAGACTGCCACATCTTTCTCCTGTGAAGTGAAATAAGTCAGACACAAAAGGACAAATATATGATTCCACTTACATGAAATATCAGAATAGGTAAATTCATAGAGACAGAAAGCATATTAATGGTTACCAGTGGCTGAGAAGAGGGAGAAATGTGGAGTTATTGTTTGAAGAGTACAGAGTTTCTGTTTGGAGTGATGGAGAAGTTTTGGAAATACATAGTGGTGATGGTTATACAGCATTGTGAATATAGTGAATGTAATTAATGCTCCTGAGTTGCAGACTTAAAAATGGTTATAACGGATAATTTTATGTTAAAAATATTTTACCACAATAAAAAAAGGAAAAAAAAATCCTGAACCATATTGAATACTATAATAATCATTACAGCACTATTAAAAGCATTAAGTGTAGATGTTATGAGAGGCTGATGGAGTCCAAAATCAACTTTGTTCACAATTATGCTCAGACTGATGGCATTTCCGCCCCTTAGTCCCCTCCTCCCCTCCCTGCCACTATGGGCTGATACTGAAGATTTGTCAGCTAAGACTGATCCTGGGTTTGTCACTGGACCAGGATGGCTGCAAGGTACGGATCAGGAGGGAGTAGTGAAGAAGAGGAGTCTTGGGGTTCAGACAGGCCTCATTTTGGGTCCTGGCTCTTTTGCTTGTTATCTGGGTGATCTTAGGCAATTTCTTAAAGTTCCTGTTCTTAAAAAGGAGACAATCATACCGTCCTCATAAAACTGTTGGGAAGATTAAAGAGGTAAGATGTGTGAAGACCTAGAAAATATGTGAAAGTACAGTGAGTAGGTGCTCAGTAAATGGTAGCTGCCTCACAGTAATCACAGCTCAGTCACCAAGACAAAAAATGACCCATTTCTTCAATCAGTTCAACCAGAGTTCATGAGTGGGGCAATCGATTAAGCACCTGGTTGCTAACCAAAGGGTTGGCGGTTCAAGTCTACCCAGAAGCGCACTGGAAGAAAGGACTGATGATCTACTTGCAAAAAATCAGCTAGTGAAACCCTGTGGAGCACAGTTCTGCTCTGACACTCATGGGGTTGCCATGAGCTGGAGTTGTCTAGAGGGTAAGTGGTTGGTATGGGCCAAGGCACTACATTAGGTGCTGCAATGGACTGTAGACTGTTCCTGATGCAGGGGGATATGTGATTTGGAAACTGGGACTGAGGAGAAAGATCTAAGCTGCGATGGGAAGTTGCTCTGAGCCCCTTGGCAGGTCATTTATGGAGTCCCAAAGGGCCAGATATTCCTGCTTCTACAGGACAACTTACCAAAAATCAAAAGGTCTGTAGAGTTGATGAGCCTAAGCCCAGGCAAAGTTGAAACAAGTATTTTCATTTCATCCACGGCTTCCTTGTTTTAAACCCCTCCTCTCAGGGGCGAGTTAGCTCCAGTCATTCAGATGTGAAAGCCAGGACCCTACCAAGGTTGCTTGGACCTAAGCTCCAGACAAAACTCGCTAGATAAGGCAGGGAAAGCAAAGTGGTTCCTGCCCCTCCTGACATCAGGGGAAAGTCTACAAAGTTTGTTTTCTCCCTCCTCCTTCCTCATTATGAAGTAATGCACTCCAAAGAAAACAATCTATTATAGTTGAAACCAATGAGTATATATTTATACCTACTATAGCAGACATCTTATCTTTTAGAGATTCTTTTAAAGTTTATAACTCAATGCCACAAAAAACTGTAAACTCTAGCAGCCATTATAACCTTAGTGTGAATTTGTTTATTTCACTTATTTCTCTATAATTCCCTTAGTCAACAGCTGAGCAAGTGAGAGTTTTGCCGTGGATGACAGGCTTTAATTCTCCCATAACCCATTGCCATTGAGTCGATTCCGACTCATAGCAACTCTGTAGGCAGAGTAGAACTGCTCCATAGGGTTTCCAAGAAGTGGCTGGTGGATTCGAACTGCCGACCTTTTGGTTAGCAGCCAAACCTGAGAGCTCTGGCTATCTGGGTAACTGGTGTGGTGGGCAGAAAATGGCCTCCAAGGTTTTCTATCTACCTCCTAGTCCCCAGGACCTGTGAATATGTTATCATACATACCAAAACAGACTTTGCAAGTGTATGGACCTTGAGATGGAAAGATTATCCTGGATTACTGGGTGGGCCTAAACTAACCACATGAGTCCTTAAAAGCTGAGAAGTTTTCTAGGTTGTGGTCAGAGAAAGAGATATGATGACAGAAGGGGGATCAGAGAGAGGCTACATGTCTGGCCTTGAAGATGGTGGAAGGGGCCATGAGCCAAGGAATGTGTGGGGCCTCTAGAAGCTGGAAAAGGAAATAAAATGGATTTTCTCCTTGGAGGCTCCAGAAGGAAGGCAGCTTTGCCGACACCTTAATTTTAGTACAATGAGACCCATGTTGGACTTCTGGCCTATAGAAGTGAAGGATAATAAATTTGTGTAAGTTTGTGGTAACTTGTTACAAGAACAATAGGAAACTAAAACACAGGAAGACAAGGACATGAGATCTCTAGGCAAGGAGAGAAGAAGCAGGGTCAAGGCAGAGAAATGGGAGGTGACTTGAGCCAATCCCCTTTTTTGGTCTAGAGACTATTCAGCATGAGCACCATGCTGGCTGACTATGGATGAAAACAGAAGCTGCCCATTGCAATACAATAAGTCGTGGACACATGTTTGTTCATAATAATTTTATGGTGGCACAGTGGTTAAGCGTTGACTGCTAACCGAAACATCGGCAGTTTGAATCCACCAGCTGCTTCTTCCCTATGGGCTGTTCTACTCTGTTCTATAGGGTCGCTATGAGTCGGAATCGACTGTACGGCAATGGCTTTGGTTTGGTTTTTTATTCTGGAGCCAAAAATATTTCTTCTCCAATGATCTCTACTCCTGATATATTTCACTGTTGCTGTTTATTACCTTTCTAGACCCTCTCATGAAGTGTCACTATTTTATTTCTTTTCTAGTTTACTTGTTTAATTCTTTATTCCACATTAGACTATAAGCTCCCTTATTTCACATGAGCCCATAAGCTCCATGAGCAAAAGGACTATGTGTGTCTATTCATCACTCACTGCACAATAATGGGGCATTTTCCATTTGTCTTCAGAGCCTGTGTAGTGAGTTCAAGAAAATTTGGGACTGATCAAGGAAAAAGATATGACCAAGAGACAGCTTTTCACATCAAGCTATTTATTGGGGCTGATGCACTAATAGCTACATGCAGGGGGCAGTCCCCCAAGCAGGACGTCTCCCGGTGGCAAGCACAGGGAGCCATGAGAAGGGCAGGAGGCATGAAAAAGCCTGGGGAAGAGAAAAAAGGGGAACGAGGAGCTACGTGCACCTTAGGCGAGGTCCTCCTGCAGCAAGGTGGGGAGTCTCTGGGTCAGGAACTCCAAAGGCAGCAGCACCTTAGGGTCATTATAACTACAGGATTTTGTCTTATCTATGGCTACCAGATATTGGGTGCACTTTTGCAGGGTATGTAAAGCAGACAGGCTCTGTTGTTGTTGTTAGGTGCTGTTGAGTGGATTTCAACTCATAGCAACCCCATATGACAGAGTAGAACTGCCCCATTGGATTTAATAGGCTGTAATCTTCATGGGAGCAGATCACCAGGTCTTTCTCCCAAAGAGCCACTAGGTGAGTTCAAACTGCCAGCCTTTTGGTTAGCAACTGAGTGCCACCAGGGCTCCTTAGACAGGCTCTAAGTGGCAAAAATCTGCTTATCTGTGCTATTTTTAAAACAACTGGACATGTCCAGATTTGAGTTTTTGTAGGCTAAAGGGCCGCAGTGTGCTATGAAGAAGTAAACAACTTGGGGCCAATACACACAGGCCATTTATGTAACAGCCTGCCGTCTCCCTCCAGGAATCTACTCTCCTCTTAGCCCACACAGTCTACCACGGAATTCTAAGGACGTTAGGTGTGAACAAAGAAGGAAGTTTGTCCTTCAGTATTTCATGGGCAAGCCATTGATCTATTTATAGCAGCTAAATCATTTATTAAAGTTCATTTTGCTTTGTCCTTCTGGGTTAACCTTAATTTTCAGATATGTGAACCATTGAGTATTAACTTTTAATATGATCATGGGACAATCCTGAGGATCAAAACACTCAAATAGTCACCATACAAGGGCAAGAAAATATCTGATTTTATGCAGAGAATAAACTTGTTATACAGAGTCCTTGAAAATTACAAGGGAATTGATCCTAAGGGTAGCCAAAGGCCAGTAGATTGGACCAGCTGAAGGTCATATATAAAAAGACTAGGTGGAGCTGGAAAAAAAATCTAGGCCTCATAATTTTTAGTTTAAAGGGTTTATTTATTTATTTATTTTTGCTTTCTTCACTCACCGTCTTTCCCCAGCAGGCCTATCTGAAACTAGGTGGGTCCTAGACAAATCCTGTTTTTTTTTTTTTCCCCCAGCATCTCTATCCCACCCCTCCAAAAATATTTTTATACTGGTAAAATCAGGTGAAAGACTTATGGGCCTCATTTCTTTTTGATCACCAATTGGTCAGGGTGGAGAGGTGGCAAGGGCAGCTCCTCTCTCCACCAATCCAGTGCACATGCCATAAAGCCCCTCGCAGCATTTCCCAAGAGCGCAGGTTTGGCTTAAAAAATGCCGAAGACAGTCAGACCCACCCACAGGCATTAAGTTTACTGCCCTTTCCTCCTCCCTCCCTTCTCCCCATTTCCAGCCTGTCTTCTTGTTGGTTGGTATCTCCTGTTTGCCCTTAGACTACTGTTCTGGTACATTCTCTAATTCAGCTCTTGGAGCTTCTCGGTTCTGACATCTAGAAACTGATTCTGGCCTTGCTGAACTACTCCACCCTTGCTTTCCAGACAAGACTGGATGTTCATTTCTGACTCTCGGGTCAACAAATGGCCTGCTCCAGATTTCGGTCTCATTAACTCAGCATGTGACAAGCTCCCTATGCTAAGGACAGCACTCTGTTCATTAGTATTTTTTGTTTTTCACTTGCTCTGGTAATCAATGGATGAGATACTCCTGACAGCATTCTTCTCTTTCTTTTGTAAGGTGTTTTCTCATGATTTCTGTTATTTATGTTTTTGGGTATTGAAGTGGATACCAAATTTAATCAAATGCTTATTGACCTGAATTCTTTTAGAAATAAAATTTACAAAATGGACTTATCTCCGGGTTAGCCCAGATCATTATTTCTTACTTCACAGGGCCAATCTCAACAACATGGAAGTACTAACTCCACAAATATTAATTGTGTACCTATTATTCGCCAAGTACTGGCAGGGATGCAAAGATGAGTTACACACAAACACTTACCTACTGAGGTTTGTGCTCCTAAAGTAATAATAACAATGATAATACAGCTTCCATTTATTATATTTTTTCTGTGTCAGGAACTATACTATATGCTTTATATAATTCTCTTTTGTTCTTTTAACAATCCTATGAAGTCTGCAATTTTCCTCCAATTTTATACTCTTTTATTAGAGATCATAAATATACAGTTGAAAAGTGAAATTAAGATCTATCAAAAATAGGATTAATGTATATTAATATCTGTGTGCCCAGCAGAGTGCTAAAGACTCTTACACATGGTATTTTATCCCCATTTTACAGATAAGGAAACTGAGGATCATCCAGGTTAAGAAAATTGCCGAAGTTCTCTTAGTTCGTAAGACACAGAGATGATATTTAAAAATAAATTCTGACTGATTCCCAAAGCTGCATGAATCTTTCTACCATACCATGTAGTCTTCCTATATAGCAATAATGCAAGTTGGAAAATGGTTAATTGAGTTAGGAATTCTACATGAAGTAATGTAGGAAATGAGAGAAGAAATTTACCTCTAGCTGGAGTTAGTAAGGAGCCCTGTGGTGCAGTGGTTAAGCTTTTGGCTGCTAACCTAAAGGTTGGCAGTTCAAATCTACCAGCTGCTCCTTGGAAATGCTATGGGATAATTCTACTCTGCCCTATAGGATCGTTATGAGTTGGAATCAACTCGACGGCAATGGAATATTTTCGGTTTGGAGTTGGCAAGGTGAGGAAAGTAATCTAAGAAGGAGGAACAACAGAAACCAAGGTGCAGAATGAGAAAAGGAAGATTTTTGTGTGGTAAACACAAGCAGAGTTGGCTGGAATCTTCCTGGCAAGAAGTAGAGCAGTAGCAGATCAGGTTGGAAAGCCACACTGGGGCTAAGGCCTGCAAGATCCTCATATCAATAAAGAGGTTTGGCCTTCATCATCTACGTAGTAGGGAACCATTAAGATTTTGTGAACAATGGTATTCCTGGATCCAGAGCTCTGACTTAGGTGCATTCATCCAGCAAAAGTGTGTGGGATGAATGGCGGAAGGGTTGGGAAGATGAAAAAACTAGCTAAACTTCTTCTCTCTCCTTAAATCTCTCTCTTTTTAGGTTAGCATTGCCCCTGACACTAGAAACATGTCCTCAGTGAGACCTACGATTCAATAATTTGCCTGAAACTACTTTTTTTTTTTTTTAAATGAATAAAACATGACTTTTTTTTCAACTTGCCCCCCTAAAAGTCTGTAGGTTTAAAACATAATTTGAAGTTCATTTTCCAGGGAGGAATCCAATTTGGCTTTTGTTGTTTCTGGTCGGATATTACATGATTTTTTTTTTTTTTTTAATTTTTTATTGTAAGCCTTTAGAATGGTTCACAGATGTTGCTTCTAAAATAGATCCTCCTGGAACTATTTGGTTTCAGAGAATCTCTGTTGTCATGGATTAAATAGGAGATCACTTGTTTAAAATCCAAGGCTGTATTCAAGTATTAGGAAATAATAACATTTTCATAAATTCATATAAGGCAGTATGGGGACAAGTGACATTTGGGATTTGAACCCTGGGTCCACATCATTGCACTTAAGGTTGAGTTACGTTGTGTTTGTATCAAAGACCATCTCTCCCAAGAAGAGAGGCATCAACCAGGTTAATGTTTTTATAAATTAGGAAATCCATGCTCCTACTTGGACAGCTGTACTGAAGAAATATAGCTATTATAAGAAACGTATGGCTTCTCCCTTAAATAATCAGCTATATGAGACCAAACCATCAACATTACCCCAAAGCAAAGATGAGAAGGTAAGGAGGGGCAGGGAAGCTATATCAATGGAAACAGAACAAACAGAATGGAAATAATGAGAATCCTGACGCATTGTGAAAAATGTAACAATTGTCACAGAACAATTTATATAAAAATTGTTAATAGGAACCTAATTTGCTGTGTAAACTTTCCCCTAAAACACAATAAAATAAAACATAATAATAAAAAAAAGAATATCTATAGCTTAAATTCTACTATACCAAAAACCAAACCTGTTGCTGTCGAGTCTATTCTTTGCTGTCTAGTCTATTCTAACTCATTGCAACCCTATAGGACAGAGTAGAATGGCCCCATAGAGTTTCCAAGGAGCGACTGGTGGATTTGAACTGCCAATCTTTCAGTTAGCAGCCGAGCTCTTAACCACTACTTCACCAGGGCTCCAAATTATACTATAGATGTACTGAAATTTAACAGATGATTCATCATTAGAAATAATTTAACAAAATATTATCAAATTTAAATATCAGCTGAACATCAGCTGGGTCTTGCACAAACTGACATTGCATGTAGGCAGCACCCCAAATGTATTCTTGGGAGTATCAGTCCAGAGGGCTAATGGACCACATGAACCACAGCCTGAACCCAGAACAACTAAATGGTGCCCAGTCACCACTACTGCTCTGACAGGGATCACAGTAGAGGGTTCCGGATAGAGCGAGAGAAAAATGTAGAACAAAACTCAAATTCACACACAAAAAATGATCAGACTTACTGGTCTGACAGAGCCTGAAGGAACCCCCAAGACTATGGCCCCTGGACACCCTGCTAACTCAGAACTGAAGACAGTTCTAAAGTCCACCTTTCAGCCAATGATTATACAGACCTACAAAACAATAACATATGTGAGGAATGTGCTTCTTAGTTCAGTCAAGTATACAAGACCTGATGGTCAACACCTGAACAAAAGCAAAGATGAAAAGGCAGAAAGGGACAGGAAACCTGGACAAATGGACACGGGGAACCTGAGGTAGGAAGGGAAACGGGAAGAGTGCTGACACATTATGGGTTTTGCAAATAATGTCGCAAAACAATTTGTGTCCAAATTTTTGAATGAAAAACTAATTTGCGCTGTAAACTTTCACCTAAAACACAATAAAAAAAATTTTAAATATCATTTTCAGTGAAAGCCAGTAATACTTTGTAAACAGGAGGGAGTTTTGGCATTTTAGAGTTCATGTCTTAGCAAGGTTAATAAGAACTATGTAGAGGGTAAATTGGAAAGGAAAGAAGTGAGGAGAAAGGGGATTCCAATGATTCTCAATTACTTAGGAGATCTGGTTCGTGGTGATGATGTTAACTGAGATACAGAACACAGAGGGAGGAAAATCTGGGCTAGAGTCAGAGAACAGTGAGTTATACTTTGGGGCATGTTGAGTTTATGATATTTTTGCAGACATTTCCAGGAGGCTATTGAAAATCAAATGACATATTGCACTGGGCAAATCTGCTGCAATAGACCTCTTAAAGTGTTAAAAAGCAAAGATGTCACCTTGAAGACTAAGGTGTGCCTGATCCAAGTCATGGTGTTTTCAGTCACCTTATATGCATGTGAAAGCTGGACAATGAATAAGGAGGACCAAAGAAGAACTGATGCCTTTGAATTATGGTGTTGGTGAAGAATATTGAGTATACCATAGACTGCCAAAAGAACAAAGAAATTTGTCTTGGAAGAAATACAGCCAGAATGCTCCTTAGAAGCAAGGATGGCAAGACTCTGTCTCATATACTTTGGACATGTTATCAGAAGGGACCAGTCCCTGGAGAAGGATATCATGTTTGGTAAAGTAGAGGGTCATCGAAAAAGAGGAAGACCCTGAATGAGTTGGATTGACACAGGGGCTACAACCATGGGCTCAAGCATAACAACAATTGTAAGGATGGCACAGGACTGGGTAGGGTTTCGTTCTGTTGTACTTAGAGTCACTATGAGTAGGAACTGACTCGACAGCACCAAACAACAACACTGGAAATCTGTCTTGGAAGAAGTACAGCCAGAATGCTCCTTAGAAGTAAGGATGGTGAGATTTTGCCTCATGAATTTTGGACATGTTAATCAGGAAGGATCAGTCCCTGGAGAACGACATCATGTTTGGTAAAATAGAGGGTCAGTGAAGGACAGGAAGACCCTCAATGAGCTGGATTGACACAGTGGCTGCAACAATGAGCTCAAACATAGCAATGACTGTGAGGATGGTGCAGAACCCGGTAGTGTTTTGTTCTGTTATATATAGGGTCACTATGAGTTGGAACTGACTCAATGGCACCTAACAACAACTACAACTACATCAAATCTGTCATCTCCTCTCATATAGTTAGTTGTACCTGAGAGTACATCTTTGTAGTTAAAAGCAAAAGTCCTAGAGCCAGACTATTCGATTAATTCAGGTGTGAGACCTGGGAAGTTTGCTTAATCTCTCTTTGCTCAGTTTCTAGATCTTTAAAATGGTTGACCCTTCTTAAAGAATGTAAAGACTAAATTAAGTAATACATGCAAAACACTTAGTACTTGGTACAAGTAGCTACTCAATAAATGTTCGCTTTTATTACCATTCTTGTTACTTCTAAAATGTTACACAAATATTTGCTCTTTCCTATTTCCTTTGGCATTTCCATAGTTTAGGTACTCATCTTCTCTTTCCTGGACCATAATAATAGTAATTTACACTTAATTTGGTTCTTTATAAATGTACTTGATGTTTTCATGTACATTATCCAGTTAACATAAAAAGTACTTCATTTACTCTGTCTACAAACTCTACATTTTGTGATTTATTCACCACATTGTCATTTAATGTTTTTAAAACAAAAATCTAATTACGCTATTGTTATAACTATGGCTGCCAACCAAAAGGTCTGCAGTTCAAATCCACCAGCTGCTCCTTGGAAACCCTATGGAGCAGTTCTACTGTGTCCTTTAGGGTCACTATGAGTGGGAATTCATTTGACGACAGTGGGTTTGGTTTCATACTCAATAACATTCAATGATTCTCTATTATCTACATAATAAATGGAAGAAACAATTCTTCTTCATGTTGGACACATTCTTGACTTCACACTCCCCACCACATAAATTTACTGTCTAGCCACACTGCACCACCCCTAGAGTTTAAAATATACAATACACCACCTGTCCTGGCTGGTATTGTTTTTTGTTTTGTCTTGAATACCCTTCCTTCCTTTTTCTACTTGTTAAAAATCCTACTCATTCTTCAAAGTCCACCTCAAATTTCACCTACTCCATGAAATATTTCTCGGTTTTACCCAGCGTCTTAGTCACCTCATGCTGCTACAACAGAAATACCACAAGTGGATGGCTTTAACAAACAGAAGTTTATGTTCTCATGTTTAGGAGGCTAGAGGTCCAAATTCATGGTGCCAGCTCTAGGGGAAAGCTTTTTCTCACTGTCGGCTCTGGAGGAAGGTCCTTGTCTCTTTTGAGCTTCTGCTTCTGGGCAATCTTCATGTGGCTTGGCGTCTCTCTCCCCCCATCTTTGCTGCTCACTTACTTGTTTAATCTCTTTTATATCTCAAAAGAGATTGGCTCAAGACACATCCTACACTAATCCTGTGTCATTAACATAGCAAAGACAACCCATTCCCAAATGGGATTATAACCACAGGCATAGAGGATAGGGTTTACAACAGATATTTTGGGGGACACAATTCAGTCCATAACATTCCACACCTTGGTCCCCCAAAATTCATGCCCTTCCACATGCAAAACACATGCACCCTATCACTTCATCCCAAAAGTCCTAAATCAACTCTAAGTCCAAAATCTCATCTTCTGAATCATCTAAAGCAAATATCGGTGAGACTTTAGACCTATTCCATCTTGGAGCAAAATTCCTCTTCACCTATGAACCTGTGAAATCTAGACTACAAGTTATCATTTCCAAAGCACAATGGTGGAACAGGCACAAGGTAGACATTTCCATTACAAATAGGAGACAATGGACAGTAAGAAGGGATATCGGGCACCCAGCAAGCCTAAAACTCAACGGAACAAATTATATTAGCTCTCAAGGCTTGAGAACAATCCTCTGTTCTCTGAGACCATCTGGACAAAGGTCTTGCCCTCCAGACTCTGGGTATCGACCATGCTTTCTGGATTCTGGGTGGAGGCCCCTCAGCCCTAGGCTTCAGCTCTGCATTCCAGGCCTACTGGGAAGGCAACTCTGCTCCCTTGGCTTTAGGTAGCTGCATTCTCCCAGTCCACCTGTGTGATGACCTCACCCCTTTGGTCCCGCAGGCCACGTTCTTCTGCCCCTTGGGCATGGCAGCTCTGGTCTTTCAGCTTTGGACGCAGTCCCATCCTACTGACACTTGTGAACAGCAGCCTCAGACTTTGGAACCGAGTTGGTGAAGATTTGACTCTTTTAAACCTGGTAGTCTGTGACTCCACCCTTTGAAACTGATGCAGCCCTGTTTCCCATGTACCTTCCAACAGGTCTGCTCATCTCCAAGCTGATCCAGAGATGTTTCTTTTTCTTTTTTTGGAGGACAAACAGTGTACCTCCTTTGGCCTGTTTCCTGCCTGTAGAATTCCAAGAGGCAGACGACATTCATTCCTTTTGCTCTTTCTCTGTCCTCTTCCATCTTAGCCAATGAGTTTTCTGCTGTGGTAGTTGGTTAGATACATCAGCCACAGGCTTAATCTCTCTAACAAAAAAAGATTGTGTAGTCATACCCTTGGTGAACATTCTAGAATATGTGCCCTTAGTTTATACAATAGAATTTTCCAAATATTTAAGTTCTGTTTTCATTCTGCACAATTCATTTTTTAAGTCCATCTCTTTCCTCTCACATTTTACCATAAATGGCAAGGAGAAACCACAAGGCCCCTTTAAGATCTTGCTTAGAAATCTCATCATTCAGATATCCAAGTGTGTCACTTACAAGTTCTACCTTCTACCAAACATTTGAACATAATTTGGACAAATTCTTTGCCACTGCATAAAAAGCGTCACACTTCCTCCATTGTCCAATCACATGTTCATCATTTCCTTTTAAAGCCTCACCAGAAGCACATTTAACATCCACATTTCTAGCAACACTCTGTTGCTGGTGCCGTATGTATTCTCTAAGACAACGGAGACTTTCTCTGTAGCTCTCCTTACTTCCTTCTGAGCCCTCACCAGAATTGCCCTTGACGCCCATAATTCTACCAACAGTCTCTGCAAGGCAATCTAAGTTTTTACTATTAGGCACTTTAAAACCCTTCCAGCTTCCACCCATTACCCAATTCCAAACCCACTTCCACATCGTTTTGATATTTATTACCACTCCCGGTACCAAATTCTGTCTTAGTTACCTAGTGCTGCTACAACAGTAATACTACAAGTGGATGGCTGTGACAAACAGAAATTTATTTTCTCAGAGTTTAGAAGGCTAGAAGTCCGAATTTAGGGTGCTGGCTGTAGGGGAAGATTTTCCCTCTGTCAGCTCTGGAGGAAGGTCCCTGTTTCTTTGAATTTCTGCTCTTGGTTGATCTTCATGTGGCTTGGCACCTCTCTTCCCCCACCTCTGCTGTCTTGCTAGGTTGTTTAATTTCTTTTATATCTCAAAAGAGATTGACTCAAGACGCATACTACACTAATCCTATCTCATTAACATAGTGAAGACAACCCATCCCCAAAAGGGATTATAACCACAGGCATAGAAGTTAGGATTTACAACACATATTTTGGGGGGACACAATTCAATCCATAACACCCAGTTAGCGTTCTCTTTTCGATATTACGTTTAAAAATAATAACTTATTAGTGTTATTCTCCAACTCACATTGTCATTAACTGTATAGAGTCTGTCTTCCACATTAAGTCATGAGCCCAGTGAGAGATGATGTCTTTTTCATTCTTTTCTACAAACCAAACACAATGCCTCACTCACAGTAGGGACTTATATATTTATTGTCTGAATATTCCTATGTAGAGAGCTACTTACTACCCATTAGTACATACCACACCTTAAGCAAATATCACACTTAAAAGCATCAACTGATTGGTAATTCTTTCCTTGCCAAATTTTCTTCTCTTTACAAAAGAATTCACAATGAGATTTTTTTAAATAGGGAAGTAAGCCAGTATCTTTAAATAAAAACTTTTGTAAAACACTCCCACAACACACACCTGTATCCACCAACCTTCCTAGGATTTTGACTTCTTGAGAAATACCATGTTTTTGTTGAGATTCCTTGGAATAAATATACAGGCCAATTAATAAACTGGCCCTATAATAATATCATATCTTCATTTTTCTGTTGGAGACTTCCTGGTTGGCTCTCAGAGAGGTGATCTAATCTATAGTCTCACTCCCTAATCTAAGTTCACTTTCAAGTCAGATGTCCCCGGCTTGTTTCTGAGTCAATAACCTCACCTCCTTCAAGAGAGTTACTCTTCTTTCAAAAGGTTGCTATTGGAAAATCATGCTGGAGACTTACCTACTACAGAGACAAATTTTCCAGATCTGAAATACAGTATTCCCAGCTGTGCATTGTTCTAATCAACCTTCCATTTTTCTACAATTGCATTTAATTAATCTGTTTCTGAAAGAAGTTTAATGCTTATACTCAAAAATTGTATTTTCTATTTTTTCTTACTTTATGATTGCCGCAGGACTCATGTGTCAAGTTTAAGTAGGTCTCTGTGGCATGAAGAAGTTCGAGGCCAGTGTTATGCATCACATTCTCTTTATTTCTCCTAATCTTTACAGTCCATGCCTGTTATGCACCATCTAATGCCCGGATCCCTTAATTATTATTGCTTCCTATGACTTGGATAGCTTGATTCCATTTTCTTGGTTAATAGTAAACCATTATCTATCCCTGCTACACGTCTGCCAAGAGCTTTTTTCCAGAAACTACTTTATAGTTATTACCTAATCTTTATAAAACCATGGAGGAAGTTTTCCCATCTAACAGACAGTAAATGATTAAGAATCAGATAGTTAAAGAACTGGCTCAAGGTGACGCGGTAATTCAGTGATGGAATAATACTGAGTGTTCCCAATGCCCCTTCCAATTGTTCACTTTCCACAGTTCAATCTGCAAACCTCATAATACTATCTGTGTTTATTTTCAGTGTCTTGCTTTTCTTACAAATCACTGAGTGGCTAAATAAAATCAGAGAATGCATATGAATGGATGAAATAAAGTTAAAAATACTCCATAGAGAACTATATTCCAATTTTATTATTGTTGTTCACCAAATCTGGCTGGTATTCATGTATTTATTGAAATAATTGCTTGATTACAAAAGCAGTTACAATTATAAGGTGTGATTAAATACATGAAGCTATTAAGGCTTTCCCTGGCAATTATGTAAATTAACAAAATAATTTTGAAGGATTTATTTTACATTGTTTTTATTGAGGAGAATTTTAAAAAAAAATATTTTTCCTAGCATATGTTTGTGCTCATTTCTATGGCATGCTCTGTTGTTGTTAGGTGCTGTCAAGTTGGTTCAGACTTATAGAGACCCTATGTACAACTGAACAAAACATTGCCCAGTCTTGTGCCATCCTCACAATCGTTGTTATCTTGAGCCCATTGTTGCAATCCATGTCATTGACAGTCTTCTTTTTTGCTGACCCTTTATTTTACCAAGCATGAGGTCCTTCTCTAGGGACTGGTCCCTGCTGATAACATGTCCAAAATATGTAAGATGAAGTCTTGCCATCTGTGATCCTTAAGGTTGTGTGTCAACTTGGCTGGGCCATGATTCTCAATGGTTTGGCAGTTATGATGTAGTTTGGCAGTCATATGGTGATGTCATCACTTCCATGATAAGATCTGATATAATGTGATCACCTCCATGATGGGATCTGCTGTGAGTACCCAATCAGTTGAAAGGGAGTTTCCTTGGGGATGTGGCCTGCATCTAATATAAGTGGACTCTCTGACAAGTCTCACGAGCTTTTGCTCAGTCTGGATCCTGCCGGTGGTTCCTGTTCATCTGACCTCTGGTTCCTGGAGCTTGAGTAACTAGCTTACCTGTGGTCTTGCCTGCCAATCTTGGGACTCATCATCTTTGCAGCCTGCAAGCTAGAGCCCCGCTGTCTGACCTGCCGATTTGGGTTCGCCAGCCACTGTGGCTACGTGAATCAGGAGAAGCCTCCAGCCTGACCTACGGATTTGGGACGTTCTAGCCTCTATAACCACGTGAGCCATTTCCTTGATATAAATCTCTTTATATGGATATTTATACATTTTACTGGCTTTGCTTCTCTAGAGAACTCAGCCTAAGGCATCATTCTTCCTTCTAAGGAGCATTCTGCCTGTACTTCTTCCAAGACAGATTTGTTCGTTCTTCTGGCAGTCCATGGTATATTCAATATTCTTTGTCAACATCATAATTCAAAGGCATCAATTCTACTTTATTCATTGTCAAGCTTTCACATGCATATGAGGCGATTGAAAACACCACAGCTTGGGTCAGGAGCACCTTAGTCCCTAAAGTGACATTTTCGTTTTTTAACATTAAAGAGGTCTTTTGCAGCAGATTTGCCCAATGCAATGCATCATTTCATTTCTTGAATACTGCTTCCATGGGTGTTGATTGTGGATCCAAGTAAAGCGAAATCCTTGACCATGTCAATCTTTTCTCCATTTATCATGTTGTTTCTTATTGGCCAGTTGTGAGGATTTTTGTTTTCTTTAGGTTAAGGAGTAATCCATAATGAAGGCTATAGTCTTTGATTTTCATGAACAAGTGCTTCAAGTCCTCTTCACTTTCAGCAAGGTAGGTAGTGTCATCTGCATATCACAGGTTGTTAATCAGTGTTCCTCCAATCCTGAGGCCCTGTTCTTCTTCATATAGTCCAGCTTCTCGGATTATTTGCTCAGCATACAGACTGAATAAGTATGGTGAAAGGATACAACCCTGACGCACACCTTTCTTGGTTTTAAACCACGCTCTGTCCCCTTGTTCTGTTTGACCAATTTCCTCTTGGTCTATGTACAGCTTCTGCATGAGCACAATGAAGTGTTCTGAGGTGTGGCCTGCTTCCAATATAGGTGGACTTTCTGGCAGGCTTGTGGGCTTTTGCTCACTTTGAATCCTACAGCTGGCTCCCGTGGGGGTATGCTCTACCTTTTATTAATAATTATAACTTATTATTGAGTATCACCTGGATTTGGTCACTACTCCTATAGAAGAGAATAATGGAGACATCTCACAGTTAATAGAAATTTATCACAAATTTATCACACTCTAGTAATGCATTCGACTAAAATATATGAAGTTGATATAAAAGTGAATCAATGTGATGTGAAACAGGAGGGAAAATAAGAGAGTAAAAAGCACAATCTGGGGCTCTTATAACATGTCTGATAGCTATTAATCATAGCAATACTTTGTGCCTACTTAGTACGTGTTTTGTATTTTAACTTTTGTCTCTTTTGCAAATTTCATTTTATCACCTCCAAAATGCCCTTGTTTTTAAACAAATATTTTATCATGTTTTAGGTGGAAGTTTACAGAGCAAATTAATTCTCCATCCAAAAAATTGTACACAAAGTGTTCCATGACATTGGTTTCAATCCTCACACTATGTCGACACTGTCCCCATTTCCACCTTGGGCTCCCAGTTTCCTTTTGTCTGATTTTCCTACCCCTTCTTGCCTTCTCATTTTTACTTTTGGGCATATGTTGCCCTTTGGTCTTGTATAATTTTTTATTCTATGGCACATCTTCTTTTCAGGTGTTATTGTTTGTTTTATAGGTTTGTCTATTGCTTGGCTGTAAGGTGGTTTCCAGGAATGGCTGCAGTTCCAAGTCAGTAGGATATCTTAGGGCCATAGTCTTGCGGGTTCCTCCAGTCTCTATCAGGCCAGTAAGTTTTGTCTTTTTTTTATGAATTTGATTTTTTGTTCTACATTTTTCTCCTGCTCTGTCCAGTACCCTTTATTGTGATCCCAGTCAGAGTGGTCGGTAGTAGTAGCTGGACACCACCTAGTTCTTCTTGTCCTGGGGTCATGTGGGCTGTGGTGCATATGGTCCCAATATGTTCTTTTTTTCTAGCAGATTAAAGAACCCAGAATTACCTTGCATTTTACAGTTTATATAATTCAGTTCCTTCCCATTCTGAAAATGTTTATAAAGTTTAAACTTTGGCTAGATAGTAGGTATAATCCCACCAGAATGTAAATGTCACAGTAGAATGTAGCCTTCATGGTCAAAGGGATTTGGTCATTCATGATAGAGATCCCCAGTATCTAAAACAATGCCTAGAATATAGTAAAACCAAAAAACCAAACCCGTTGCCATCGAGTTGATTCTGACTCATGGCAACCCTATAGGGCAGAGTAGAACTGCTCCATAGAGTTTCCAAGGAGTGCTTGCTAGATTTGAACTGCTGACATTTCGGTCAACAGCTGGAGCTGTTAATCACTACGCCACCAGGCGTAAGTATTTGTTGAATAAATGAGTAATATTCTGGGGAGGAAAAGAGGGATAAAAGGTGCATATGATGCAGTTTTCATCTTCTAGGTGGTCTGAGAAGTATTCAGAGACAGACCTACTTTTGATATTAGAAATCCAGTCAATTTTTAAAATAAATACTTCATTCTACATTTTTTTCAAACCAACAAAATTTTGGTGTGTGTGGTTATACAAAATATGTGTATGAATTTATTTTAGTTTTAAGACACTCTTATGAAAACATACACGATGATGATAGGATTATTTAAACTATTTTGAGATGCATTTCTATATCCTGTGAAGCTTGTTGCTCTAGAGCTTCCCACCCAAAGTGGCAAGCTGCTTCCCTGCTTTAGGGGACCCACTAGGGCAATAAGGTCATTGCTCAGTTTTGAGTGCCCAAATAGATTTTTAAAAAACTCACCATGAGAAAATGGGCTTGAAAGACGATCACTGCTAAGAAAGACAGACTTTTCTGAATTATTTTAACTCATGTATACTGTATCAACAGCTTGGCAAGGCTGATCTGATTACAAAGTGTGTGGTGGCCACTCTTCACAATAACCGTGTTCTTTTCTTTTTCCTGAGTACCAGAGAGACTACATTCCCAGCATTCCTTGCAGTGAAGTGTGACCATGTGGCTGAGTTCTAGCCAATGGAATGCAAGTTGAAGTACTGGTACTACTTCAAGTCAGGTTCAAAAATGCCCCACATGTGCTCCATCTCTCTTTCAGTTGACTGGGATGAAGAAAATCTTCAGGAGACCTTAGAGGCTATATGTTAAAAATGGCAGAACAATTGCCAGACTGAGTCCCTGAATGACTGAATGGTGCAGATATTGTTTCCAAAATGGCCACCATCAATTCCTTCTGTACCTATATGTACATGCTGTCTCCCATAAAGAGATGGGTGTATTCCTTCACTCTTTTTAAATCTAGACTGGCCTTATTGACTTACTGATTCAATAGAATTAAGAGCCATTTTGAGACTACCTTCTCACATTTCCACATAGCCTCTTAGAACCCCACTCTTGGAACCCAGCCACCATATTATGAGAAAACTTAAGCGCTTCTTTTGAGAGGCCCCTAAAAACTAGCACCAACTTGCCAGCCATATGCAAAGTCATATTGGAAGGATACCCTTAAGCCCCAGTTGAGCTGATACATTGTGAAGCAGAGATGAACTACCCAGCAGAGCCCTTCCTAAGTTCTGAACGCACAAAATCATGAAATACAATAAAAATGAATGGTATTTTAAGACACTAAGTTTTGGGGTAATTTATTATGTAGCAATAGAAAACTGAAACACTATCTTACCTCCACCCACAACACAAACCTAGAGTTTACATGTGTAAGAAATAAGCTTCTATTATTTTGTGCCATTATATTTAGTTTTACTTTTCATTTCAGGAAGAAGGAGAAGTATGTCTTCCTATTCTAAGGTACTGTGAGAAGAGGAAGGTAGAAAGAGCAAAAAGAGATAGAGCGAGAGACAAGCTATTCTGATCTCCCCTCTTCAGACTGAAGTTCAAGAGGTGAGGGAAAGCACTTTAAATACGCTGAGGAAAACTCTCAGAGCAGAAGGGCTTCTTATTTAGGATTCTGAGGGGAAATCCCCTTGCAGGCTGTCTTTGCAACCTGGGACACAACATAGTATGGTTACGCAGGGAGGGGGCTTGTTCATATACAAGATATTCTCAGTCCCAAATACAGAATCCAACAATTCCCACTTGTCCTCAGAGTAGCGGTGAGGATAGGTAGTTTATGATAGTTAATATGGAGAACTTTGGTTAGAGTTGCCCTGTGGGGCAAATTGATGCCAAAGCCAAGAGCTGTAGAGTTGACAGGGACAATGTGGGAGTCACAGTCATACCACAAAGGAAGTGAGAAGAGCCTTGTCCTTGGAGAGGATGACTAGGCCTTGTCAGCCTGAGTGACCAGCCCACAATTACACCAGACACAGACCTTAACAGGTGACCCCAGCAAACTATGAAGGGACAAGGAACAGGACCAATCAGGCAATATCTCTCTCAGGTCCAGGAGCAGCCCAGAACAACGGAGGTCTCGGTCCCCCTCTGCCACCATAAAGTCACTTAAATCACACTTTTCCAAGTGACCAAATACCATCTTGGAGAGGAGTAAAGGAGAAAAGTTCAGAAAAATAGTACTCTAAGCATTTTATCCGAAAGAGATTGAGAATGTACATAGAGAGACTATTTATTGAATCAGATATTTACTTGATTTGTCTATAATAAAATTCTTTCCCCTGCCAATACCTAGCATGGTGGGGACTTATAAAGGGAATCCAATCAGTTATAGCAAAAATAGAGTACATTTTCTTTACATGACGGAGTGTAGTTTGAGTTCATCTGTGACCTCACTGGATATATTTAGTCATTTCCACTTTATAGATAAGCAAATCAAATCATCAAACTCAGAACTATACCCATGATACAGCATACATTAATCCACTTTTAAAGCTCATTCCAGTGCTTTTTCTGTAAATTCTGCTGTCTATTGTCATCATATTCTATATTTATTATCATGTTTCTTATGTTTTTATATCTCAGAAGTAAACCTTGGGCTTCATTTTGGGTTCTAGATATAATTGTAATGGAGGAGGGAGTGAAAGAGTAAAGGGTGTTTCCAGGGGTGCACCACAACACACACACACGCTCACATAGGTCTGAATAGTATTTTCTATGTATTTACACACACACACACACCACACGCACACAGGCTAGTAATGCAGTGTGTGTCAGTGTGTGTGTGTGTGTGTGTGTGTGTGTGAGAGTGTGCATGTGCCCATGCATAGACACACACAAAGTTGTGTCATAGGACATAAAGAATTTATTTTGCATACCTATCCTGTGGTACTATGGGATATCTGGAGATCTTTCTTAGGCTTAAGGTACTACTTGTTCCTGTGCCCTATGGAGGAATGTCTGAAGAGGAATGTGGCTTGTTTGCCAAATACTCTAGTCACCTGAGGTCCACCACTCCTAGGAGAAAGTGAAGGGCCCTACATTGCTTTGCCCTTGGAGGGGTACCCTTGGAGAGTATAAAAGCTCACTCTCAGCTAAAAGAGAGTTAGGGAATCTATCATCTGCCTCTGGGATTAACAGAAGAGTGTTAAATAGCTGTTAAAAGTGTGATATCTTTCACCATCTTGTAGATTTTTTCCCGAAGGTAATTTTATAAGGCTGCGAACACTCTTTGTAATAATTATTTTCTTGGTGGGCTCATCAGAGTAAGACTGGCTCTTTTTGTGTGGTGCTGTCATATCTGCAGAGGGCTCTGGAAGCTCTTGGCTGTTTGAGGAGGTGAGAAACAATGGGACCCCACAGGAGATTTGGACTGTTGGGAAGCACTACTATCAACCATTACTCAAAGGAGCCCGCTGCTACAGGAGCCCAACAGGGGATCCATAATGAGAATCACAGAAAGAGGTTGTGCTAGAGAGGACTGTTTATCTATCACTCTCTTTCAGAGAGTGTTTCTCTTAAAGTAAGTCAATTCACATTTCTACTTATAGTTGTATGGGGAAAAAAGTGAAATTTCCTATTCGAAAATTGTTTGGAAATTTCTGGAGTTGGAAGCCCAGAAACTCCAAGTTAGAGTTTATGTCAACTCAAAGTCTCTGCCCACAGCTTCTCGAACTTGAGAGCAGATTCAGGGAAAGAGTGCTACACAAATATAAGGTAGTTAATGGTAAACAATTGCTCTTGTAACCTTATATTAAAATCAATAGAACTTCAGTTAACATTCTTTTTCTTCTCCATTTGAGGTACAAACTGGAAAACTGTTGGGCTTAAAGGGCTATTTTGAACAAATTGCTGGCAACTTTGAAAGAATTTTTTTTTTTTTTTAAACAGTCTTGAGACAAAGCTGAAGAGCAGCAGACTCCCCAGTTTTTTAAAACTTTTGTTATTATTGGATTAATGGTATACTAGCGATTTTGGAGCCCTGGTGGCACAGTGGTTAAGAGCTCGGCTGCAAATCAAAAGGCTGGCAGTTCCAATCCACCACCTGCTCCTTGGAATCCCTGTGGAGCAGTTCTACTCTGTTCCGTAAGGTCGCTATGAGTCGGAATCGACTTGATGACAATGGGTTTTTTTTACATGTAGCCACTTTTTATGCCTCTGGACCTCAGAGGTAAGGTGTTATTCTGGTTATAATGCATTTAGTATCAAGGTGGATCCCTTCTGCAATGCATGAAGCTCAGCAGACTGGAGTAGAGGCTCATTGTTGTGTAGGCTGAGCATTCTATTAGGTGGTGCTTCCTGGGTGTATTAGTTTCGTAAACTTTTGCCTTTATTTCTGTGAGATAAGGCTTGCAAGCATGATTATGGCTTTCCTGTGTGATAGTTAGGGAGCCCTCATGGGTTTGTTTTGGCTTTTCTGTGTCATATTTGGAAAGCCAGAGATTCCCCATGTAACCTAATGGAAAGGCACCCACAATAAATTATCTAGATATCTCTCATTGTTATATTGTCATACCACAGATTGGCAGTGCCACTTGCCTCGTTGGTGGCTTGTATTACCAGATCATATTTCTTAAAATCCACATTGTTGTTGTTGTTAGGTGCCATTGAGTCAGTTCTGACTCATAGAACCCTATGTACAATAGAAAGAAACACTGCCCGATCCTGCACCGTCCTCACAATCATTGTTATGCTTGAACCCGTTGTTGCAGCCACTGTGTCAATCCATCTCGTTAACGGTCTTCCTCTTTTTTGCTGACCCTCTACTTTACTAAGCATGATGTCCTTCTCCAGGGAATGATCTCTCCTGATAACATGTCCAAAGTATGTGAGACGAAGTCTTGCCATCCTTGGTTCTAATGAGCATTCCGGCTGTACTTCTTCCAACACAGATTTGTTCGTTCTTCTGGCAGTACATGATGTATTCAATATTCTTCACCAACACCATAATTCAAATTACCATATTACCAACCAAAAATTCAAACACACTCAATTAGTAAGCATGCATACCAATACTAAAAACACATGCCGTCAAAAAAAAAAATTTTTAAGAAGGAAAAACTGTAGTAAAAAAAGAGTTTTAAGGAGCCCCAACAATTCTAAAGAAAGAGATCTGCATATGAGAGAGGAGTGTTCAGTTAATCTATTGGGTCTTATTTGACTTCTAATGTTTAAATAGGTATGAAATTGATCTGCCAGAAACACTCTGTGTCCTAGCCTGTGTTCTTAAGTATAACCGTAACTCTCCAATTACACTGACTCTGTTCTCTAATTTATCCATTTTGCTATTTTGAACCCTTGCACATTTTGAACATTAAGTTAGTCATTCCCGCACATTCAGATACACATTTTTTAGCTGTTCATTTCACTTATAACTGTCTAAGAAGGTGACATTTACGTGCTTAGTACAGCTGTGCTTTTACCACTTGATAGACAGACTAACCTCTTGGTAAGTTTTCCATAATTTGTTTTGTTTTTAATATTTTTTAACCCAGTAGATTAGTTTTAGTTTTAGAATTACTCCTTAACTTAAAAAGAAATCTATGAACAAGAGCAATGTCCCTTTTGGAGGGCCTTAATCACAGAGTAAGCAAAGAATCAGATCTGGCAGATTTTTTTATTTTTATTACAGAATATCTTCAGTCAAATAAACTCCTGTCCATATTTTTTATGAAAAGATAAAGAAACTGAAGCAGCAGTTCTTTTGGACTGATGTTGGGATTTGTTGAGTGGTTCAATTTTGTGATTATATTGGCCCCAGAGATGGTGACCTTCATAGTGTGTTATCTAAGGGGGATATTCTCTAGAAAGATTCTTTTAGTTAGAAAAGAGCAAGTGAGCAGATTCAGCCATTTTCCATGCAAGTTTTCTTTTACCTTACCCTTTGCATACCCATTGATGAAGTATGCGTAGAATGGAAGTGTACTTGATCCAATCAAACATTTCAACTGATTTTTTACTCCTCAATGTTCAAGGGAGAAATTGAGAATACTGCTCATTTACTCTGTTATATATGATAACAAGACTATATAATATGGTTACAAAATAGAGAAAGGCAAGTTTTAGAACTAAGTGATAGAAAGGCCATCTTAGGATCCACTGGAAACAAGAAGAGACACTTTGACCTAGACAGGAAATGTAAATGGAAAAATAGAGAGAATATGGAAAACAATAGGGAAAGGGTTTAGGTTTTCCTTCACTCTGGCAACTTTAGAGGCTTTGGTCTTTGGTGGAAAGTGAACTACATGGGCAAGAGCCACTGTGCAATCTATGATTTCCTAAAACGAAAGTGAGCTTAAAGAAGATTCCTGGCCACTTCGAAGACTTAGTGGATGCAGTTTGTTCTCAGGAAGACAGAACACAGAAGTCATGTGCATGTTTGAGAAAACAAATAAAATGTTTCTGAAAATGGCTAATGCATTTTGAAGACTATTTCTCAGAAATTCTCATTATTTGTATGTAGCTTACCCATTTAATGAGTGTGTATTTGTTAAGAAGAGATAAATAGCTAAAATTGTCAACAAAGCAAAATTAAAAACACATTCATTTATTTGTTCAAAAAAATTTATTGAAAAAGAAAAAGTATATACTGACTCCTTCCTACATGCTGTTGTAAGCACTTGGGATTCAGCAAAATCTGTTCTTTCATGTAGCTTACTCTTAGGAGGAAAGACAATTAACCAAAATAAACAAAGTATGCAATATGTAAGTTGGTGGTAAGTGTTCTAGAGAAAAACAAAGCAGTCAGAAACATTCTCACTGATAAAGTGATAGTTGAGCTCAGAATTGAAGGAGGTGAGGGAGCAAGGCCTGGGAATACATGGGGGAAAAAAGTTTCAGCAGATAAAAGAGCAGTATAAAGTACTGAGGCAAGGGAATACTTGCCACATTCAAACAAAGAGTTCAAAGTAGAATAAGTGACAGGAAAAGTAGAATAAATGAGATCAAAAAGGTCACTGGGAGTCACATTATGAAGGATGTTGTAGATCGTTTCTATCAGCTATCTATTTCCACAATTTAGGCAGCACTTTGTGGGAATGGTTCATCTCTGCTCCCCATGGCATCAGATGTGGCAGCTTGACTGGGGGCTAGAGCATCCACTTACATGATGGCTTATTCACTTGACTGGCAAGTTGGTGTTGGCTGTTATATGGGAGCTCAGCTGGAATCATGAACCATGGGCCTCATTTCTTCTCCTCGTGGTCTGTGTACAGGTGTCCTGTGCTTTCTCATAGCATGGTGGCAGGGTTACAAGTGTGAGGTCCCCAAGAGAGTGAAGAGAAAGTATATGACATTTATATTACCACAGAAGTCACAGGACATCATGGCTGCTGGTCTCTACTGGCCAAGTCAGCCATAAAGACCTGTCTAGGTTTGATGAGAAGGGCTAAAGACTCTGTTTCTTGATGGGGGAATGGTAAGGTTCTAGAAAATTATGTGGGACAGTATATATCACGTGGCTATCTTTGGAAAATGCTATCTGCCACACAATGATGAAAGGTTTAGAATTTATGCTGAGTGAAATAGATAGCCATTGTTGTATGTGAGCAGAAGAGTGACTTAAGTTTTCAGTAGATCATCCAGGATTCTGTGTTGAAAATAAACTAACGTGGGCAAGGACTGAAATAAGACAAACAATAAAAAGGTCATTGCTGTAACAAGATGAGAGATTAAGGTGTGTTGGACCAGGGTTATAGTAGTGGAGATGGTGAAAAATGGGGAGACTCAATATATTTTAAAGGTAGCGCCAACAAGATCTGCTAAGAAATTAGTGGTGAAGGGTGTGAGAAAGAGAGGATTCAAGAATGACTCCAAGGAGGACTTTCCCTTGGCTATAAATGACTACCTTTTATCAGACACGTTTTCTTCCAAAGAACAATTAGAAAATGGAATAAAATGCAAAAACAAAACAAAACAAACAAACAAAAAAATGCTCCCAACACAGCCAGGACTTGATGATCCAAGGTACCAAAGAGAAGGGAAACACATGGAGGTAAGCCCAACATTCCATGCTCCTTTTCCCTTTGAGTTATTTTCTGGTTTATAACTGGGGAATGTCTGAGAGCTGAAAAGCTAAACAGAAATATGAAGCTAACTGACAAAGAAGCTGAATAGAACTAAAGAGACAAAAATTTAAGTTCAAGTCTATGCAGGCAGTAAAGATTAGAAACAACATGAAAACAATAAAATTACATCAGATTTCTTGGTAGAAATGATGGAATCCAGAAGACAACAGAATAACATCTTTGCTGAAACAACATAACAGCCAATCTACAATTCTATACTCGGGGAAATTATTCTTTAAAAATAATGAAGGTGAAATAAAGGTAGAAAAACTGAAGTGATGTCATATGAACAGTTAAAACCACATTCCCCTAAATTAAAATCCCTGGCTACTATCATAGTAATTCTAACTCACTGCAAAGTGCCCTATCCAAGTATATACAGGAGACTGAGAGGTAATTGATTTGTGTTCTTTTGTTTCATAAAGTCCAGCGCCAGCCAGATCCTCGATTCCAGTGTCCATACTGTTTCTCCTGCCAATGGCCACCATCTGTATTTTCTCCTTAGGCATAAGATTTCATGTAACGGGGAAAATGGTCATATCCAAATATATGCTCTTTATTTTGTCACTTGAGCCTTGAAGTAGCAATCCTAGTGTTCACCTTTATAAAGCTTCTAGTGAAAATAGTTCTAT
Organism: Trichechus manatus latirostris; assembly: GCF_000243295.1. Taxonomy (NCBI): domain Eukaryota; kingdom Metazoa; phylum Chordata; class Mammalia; order Sirenia; family Trichechidae; genus Trichechus; species Trichechus manatus. Next base: position 25,168,923 of record NW_004443949.1, on the reverse strand, counting down.
TAAAACCTAGGTCTATAAAGGAGCAGGGAAAGAGCCAGATGCCACCATTTCTACTCCTTTAACTCTCTCACCTTCAGATACCTATGTACTGATCTGTTCCTATTCCTCCAGCTCAAACCAAAGTTCTTATGCCAAACCCCAAACCCACTGCTGGTGAGTCAATTCCAACTCAAAGCGACCTAGTAGGACAGAGTAGAACTGCCCTATAGAGTTTCCAAGGCTGTAAATCTTTACAGAAGCATAACGCCACATCTTTCTCTTGCAGAGCTGCCAGTCAGTTTGAACCACTGACCTTTTGGTTAGCAGCCCAGTGCTTAACCACTGCACTACCAGAGCTCCTTAAAGTACTTATACACACCAATAAAAGTCAATATACAGGGAGGAGGGAGAGAAAGATGGAGTCACCAAGCCCTCTTAGGCTCAGAAAATATTTGTATTGTGTGTATGTGCCTGTAGTTTTACAAAGATGGAATTAAACCTTACAATATTTTATAATCTGCATTTTTTATTTACTATGTCATGAACATCTCTCCAAGTCACCAAATACTCTTCTATGACATATATTTCGATGACCAAATAATAGTGCATTTACTGTAATTGGTGTAACCAAGTCTCTTCTTATGAACACTTAGGTTATTTAGAGATTAAGCATGATAAACATATTCACACATATATCTTTGCACCCTTTTCCAGTTATTTCCTTAGGACAAGTTTCTAGAAAGGTATTGCTGTGTCAAAGATATGCCTATTTTTTTTTTTTATCTTTTTTTTTTTTATTGTACTTCAGGTGAAGGCTCACAGAACAAATAGTTTCTCATGAAACAGTAGTACACATATTGTTTTATGACATTGGTTAACAACCCCACAACAT
>NW_004443949.1:25156649-25167545 GCF_000243295.1 Trichechus manatus latirostris | reverse complement strand
GTGGACCATTAGTCCTTCGGACTAATCTTTTCCTTGTATCCTGTTCTCTTCATTCTCCCTTGCTCCCGAAGGGATGAGACCAGTGGAGTATCTTAGATAGCCTCTCACAGGCTTTTAAGACCCCAGACACTACTCACCAAGGTAGAATGTAGAACATTGTCTTTATAAACTGTGTTATGTCAACTGAGCTAGATGTTCCCCGACACCATGGTCCCCACAGCCTTCCGCCCAGCAATTCAGTCAAAGATATGCCTATTTTAAGGTTTTTGAAATACATTTCAGGATTAACTTCCAGTAAAGTTTATTTATTGATAGCCTCGCAAATGATACAAGAGAGTGTTTGTTTTGTTGCTTTCACTAGCATAGGTAATTATCTTATTTTGATCTTTACTAATTTGGAAAATAAAATACTATTTCAGTGTCATTTCAATTTATATTTACTTGATTAATAATATAGATGGTCATTCTTTGCATATTCTATTCGGCTGTCCTTTCAAGTGCCCCGCATCTAACAATTCTTAGAACTTGACACAGAGAAAAGCTCTTCACTGTGTTGCTCTCATTATTTTGTATCTGACCTCTTTCCTAAGCTTTTTATTAAATCTAGAAGTTTTCAGTTGATTCCCTTGGGTTTTCCAGGTAGCAAATCTTACACTCAGTAAGTAATGATAATTTCATATACCTGAGAGATATGCACCTATTTCTTTTTCTTGCTTTTTTTCATTAGGTAGACTTTCAGAATAATATTGGAAAAATAAATAAATAAAACCATTGCCATCAAATCAACTCTGACTTATAGCGGCCCTGTACTATTGAAAATAGTAGCAGTATAGTAATAGTATTGAAAAATAGTAAGCATAATTATATTGTAAATGTCTTTATTCTTCACCATTAATAAAACAATGCTGGCTTTGGTTTGTAATAACAAAACTTTATTATGTTACAGAAGTATCTTCTAGTTCTAGTTTTCTGATGGTTTATTTATTTCTTTTTATAAGGAAAGTGTTAAATTTTATCAAAGGAATTTTTAACTTTTACTGAAATGTATTTTTTTCACTTCTGTCCTATCAATGCGGTAAACTATACTAATACATTTCGTAATGTATTAAGAAATCACTACATCTCTAAAATAGATGTTATTTTTTAAACCCATATTCTTTTTAATGCCCTGATGTATTTCCTAATTTTTATTGATGATTCTGTATCCTATAACTCTAGTTCTGCTTGTTCTCTTTGATAGTTTCTAATAGCAGGTTGAGCTAGCTGCTTATAATGAATGAACCACAACGTTTATAGTTTTATGTGCTCTGTAATTGTTTCATTAGCATAAGCACAATATACTATTAAAAAAATTCTCGGAAGTGTAGCATAAGATGTATGGGGAGGTAGGGAGAAGGGGGTGATTCTCTTGGTTTCTTTTGTGGTTATTTGTTCCTTTGCGTTTTTTAAAACAACTTCCTGTGTCCACTCTTTAAATTTATATATTTCCTGGAAAAATTTTATGTTTCATCAAGTTTTTCGAATGGATTAGCTAGTAATTGTTGACAGTATTCTCTTATAGGTTTTAATTTCCTGTGGGTGAATAGTTATATAATCTTCCTTATGTATAATGCAGTGTATTTAAATTTTTCCTGTGTTGTTCTTCATTAAAGCAGCCAGATTTTGTCTATACTTTTCACTAAAACTGGTCTTAGATTATTTCTAAATCCTATTTACTCCCATTTTATAATGTATTATTTTCTGTTTTTACGTTTATGAATTCCTTTTTCCTGCTTTCTCTAGGTTTATTTTGTTGCTATTTTTCTACCTTCTTGGGTTGAAAGTTTAATTCATTTAATTTTATTCTTTCTTGTTTATTAAAGAAGATATTTAAATTTGTGAATATGGGTATCTTGGCTACGCACTATAGCCATCCGTCTTTTATACAGGAATTCACAAGCAAAAAAAGGACAGCTTCAAATGTCAGTTTTTGAAAAATGTATCTAAAAGTCCATATCAAAAGGATATGAATATGCAAGGAAGTGTGGACGATTTGAAAAGTACAGTGTAATTTCAATTAGTTATAACTGACTAACTGAACCGTCCAGCTGGGTCTGTGTGTTGTGTTCTGCTTGTAAAGACAAATTGTAAGGGGGGAGAAAAAGCTCATATAAAATATATACTAAAATTTTTTAAAAAATACTTAAGGGGATTACGTGGGTCAGTGCATATTGATTCTAAATTCCTATACCTTTTCCAGTTCTCTATAATGATCAATCATGTTTAGAAGGATGTCCGGAGGCATTTCAAGATCATCACCAGAGGTTACATTATTGTTACTACACTAGTCTTAGGAGATAGCATGAGTCCGTTTTTTAATTATTATTGTAAAATATATATCACAAAGAATTTGCCGTCTCAACTATTTTTTCCATGTATAATTCCGTGACATTAATTACACTCATCATGTTGTGCAATCACCACCATCAGTTTCCAAATTTTTCCATCACCCTTAACAGAAATTCGGTACACCTGAAACAATAACTCGCTATGAGTACATTTTTAATGTAATATTTACAAGGATTTTGACAAAAAGAAGTTTCCGTTGAATTCTTGGTCATTTACAAAATACCTCATACTCTGAGCATTTGAATTAAACGTGATTTTATAGTATTTATGATATACCATTAATAATAATAATTCCTCCATTTACTGAGCACTTATATATGCCAACTAGTTTTCTACAATTTTATGTCTATTATCTTATTTAATCTTCACAACAATATAACGAGAAAGGCAGTGATGAGGCCCAGAGTGGTAAATCACATGGCTAGTAAGTGGTAAAGCCAGGACTCGAACCTGAGCTGTCTGCTTCCAGAACCCACGTTCTTAACTCTACTATTCTACCTACCAATGGATTGAAAACTGCAAGTCCACAAAACCACAAGAGAAATCCCTAGTAAATTTTCTGTTGGCTGGGATGAGGCAGAATAATGTGACCCAGCAATGGGCAACATGGCAGCATACCTCTTTTCAAAGCTACCTCACCACTGTGGGTGACAGAGTGGCTCCCTCAGGGCAGAGATGCAAACCCTTAAAGAAGGTCTGTGACACTTTTCCTTCCATTCCAGCGAAGAATTTTGTCCATTACAGGATTAACATCGAGACTACTTCTGGATTATTTTCCAAATCATGTGTAAACATTCCCATTCAAAAGAATCTCGTTTAAAGGAACCCTGCTTTCAGTATGATGCCACACCCGAGTGAAGTATGCAGTTTTATTTGTCTGTGGCATCAGTGCTGGGAACCAGGTGTAATGTCCCTGGCAGATCACAGATGTGCCCTCAACACAAGCCACCTTCAAAGTATGTTTTCTTTCACGTCCATATGTTCTTTCCAACTTGGCACAGGATGGGCCCCTTTGGATTTACTTTTGGAGCATCCTTTGTCTTTAAAAGCTAATATCTATTTCCTCATTTTCCTTGGCAAAAAATAAAACAACAATAATAGTAACAACACTTGGCACTAACAATGAGAACCCAGAGAGAGATTAAAAGTAGCAATTAATTAAGCCACTCCACTAAGTAGCTGCATTTAAGAGGACACTGAAAAAATTTACTTAAAATGTCAGTCCACATGTCATCTCAAACTTCCATTTTCATATATTTATCACCATTTCACTGTACTTTAGTAGAAAATTGGACAAAAGATGATGATCTTACTCTGACTCTTATTCTGCATGGCCTGTTAGGTTTTTGCCCCAGTACAAGCCTTCCTTTGCAAGCGACCAAGTGTATGTCACTTTTATCATGCTTTCTACCTTACCTGCCAAGTGCTTATGAGTTTCTCTTAGTTCTTGTACTTGCACAGTCACGCAATGTCTTCTTTAAAAAGGAAAAATAAAAGAGCTTGAATAAAACAAACAGTTGATATTGATCTAAGCTCACTACAAAGGAAAGTAATTAAAGGACAGATCATTATTTCTCTGATGCAATTTTTAATCGCCCCCTCAATAAATTCTCCACCCTGCTTATCCCACTACATTCAGAGATTTGCGCTATTGTGTTGCAGGTCTCATGCAGTAGAGTTCAATGGAATTACCTCATGAATGGAATCAAGGCAAGTTTACTTGGTTCTTGTTTTAGTAGTAAGTACTGTCTTAGTCATAAGGTTTTTTGTTTGGGTTTATTTTGTTTTTAAGGACCCTGGACAAGTAGCTTCAATGATGAAAAAAGGTTTACAGGAATGAAGCTGTGTCAACAAGAAATGAGTTTCCATTGATTGTTAGTCCAATTGTGCTTTGTATTTACTGCATTGAATTCAAATGTTAGGGAACAAAGCCTTCAAATTTATGCTGTATTTTTCATCGCTTTCCTACATCCTATGTAGCAGAACAAAATGGAATACTTCAAATTCTCGTTGCAAAGAAATTAATTTTGTTCCAATATAACCAATCTTCAGGGCATATTCCTCATTTAGGAAAGAAGTGTATAAATTTTTGTTTTCATTGCATTGATTTACTATTTATTGTTGTCTCTTCTAAATATTGAGTTAGTCATAGTTTTGGAATAACAGCACTAGATATTATAATACAGCGTTTTGTATTCAGCTTGGTTTCATCTCTCATTCCTTCATGCCAAAGTCTTTTCTTTCTATTTTTATCACTAAATTGCTTCATTCCTATTCATAGTACAGCCATATTCTGCCATTTGTTTTTTAAATATGTTTAGCCTCCCCAATTAGACTGTAATCACCTTGCAGAGAGGGTCATACCTTTCCCTCTTGGTATTTTTACCGTCTAGCTCAGTCCCCTAAATTCAGTAGGGAAGCATAAAATGTTTACTGATTATGACTGGGATCCTAGAATTTTGGACTTTGCTCAATAAAAGCTATAAAAAAAGACAATAAGAAAACATTAATATAATACATGTAAAATAGTGTTAGAACAAAGAAGACCAATATTTTTTAAGCAAGTACAATATATCAGGCATTATATATATACATATATGCATTGGAGTTCTGGGTGGTGCAATTGGTTAACGCACTTGGCTGCTAACCAAAAGGTTAGAGGTTTGAGTCCACCCAGAGGCACTTAGAAAGCCAGGCCGGGTGATCTGCTTCTGAAAGATCATAGCCTTGAAAACACTATGGAGCAGTTCTACTCTGCACACATGGGATCTCAATGAGTTGGAATTGACTTGACGGCAACTATTTTTTTTTTAATATTTGATGTAGTTTAACCCTTGGGATAATTATTAATTAGTTCCACTCTTAAAATGAGGAAATGGAGGCTCGGTGAGATTCAGTTCAGGAACTTGGCCAGATTCAAACAACTTAAGATCTGCAGAGCCAGGATTCAAACTCAGGCCTGGCTGACTCCAAAGTATGGCCTCTTTCCACTGTATCAAGACGCCTTTGATGGAAACATTAAAACACAACCACTCTACAAAACTTGTTCTCACATTTGGTCTGCAAAAAGCGAATGATTTTTTTTTTTTTTTTGCTGTCAAAGGTGATATTTTCTTCTCTTCTTCCATTGAAAGTCAGAGGGGAAAGCAACTTGTCACCATACTGTGCAAAGTTAGGCATGCACAGCAGATTTGAGCTTGACCGCTAACCTAAAGGTTGGTGGTTAGAACCCACCCAGTGGTTCCATGAAAGAAAAGACATGATGATCTGCTTCTGTTAAGATAACAGCCAAGAAAACCCTATGGGGCAGTTCTAGTCTGTAACACGTGAGGTCTCCATGAGTCAGAACTGACTCCACGGCAACTAACAACAACATGGATTGTCAAAGATGGATTTAAAAAACTGAGACAAAGTAAACTTCTGATCCCATAATCAGAGAATTTAAGTGGACAAATAACTCAGCAAGAAGGGGAAATTCTCAGCAAAGAAATTATGGCAGTATGAGGAAGAAAATATGAAGGTATAGAAAGGAACTGGTATGATGTCAGTCCTCAGGTTAAAAAAGGAGATGGAAGAAGGGATATATATGAATATGCATAGACTATTTCTGGAGACATCACAAGCAAATATTGGTTGCAGCCAAAGAAGGATGCTGAGCCCTGGGAGACTGAGAAGTGGGAAACAGACTTTTCCCTGTATAACCTTGTTATGATTTGAATTTTGTAAAATGTGAATTTGTTAAAAATAAATAAATAAAAACTTTTTAATAAAAATTATCTGTGTGAGATCAAGGGGACAAAAGTAACTCTAAAGCATAGATGAGAAGGTTCGGGGGCAGTGAGTCTGAATTAATGGGGGTGAAACAACTAGAGCAGAAATAATGAGAAAATTGACACGATGTGAAAGATATAACCAATGTTACTGAACAATATATGTAGAAATTGTTGAATGAGAGCGTGTTTTGATGTGTATATTTTCACCAAAATAGAATTATAGTAAATTTAAAATATAAATAAATTAATTAATTAAAACTAAATGAAGAGACTAAAATGGTTTCATAAATATCTGTTAAACTCAGAACTAAAAGAATATGTCTAATAATTACAGAGGAAGATCCTCAATAAGATGGATTAACACAGTGGCTGGAATAATGGGCTCAAACATAGCAACGATTGTGAGGATGGCACAGGAGTGGGCAGTGTTTCATTCTGTTGTACATAGGGTCGCTATAGTTGGAACCAACTCAATAGCACCTAATAACAATACAATAATAAGAATATTTTGCATATAATCTGAAATACATAGTTTACAAAATACTTCTGCATACATATTGCATAATTTAACTATAATTTCATAATGGCTTCCCTTATAAGATGGGATATTTTTTAGCTCCACTTTACAAATAAAGAAAATTAGATTAAGCTACTTGATCAAAGTTATACAATTAATAAATGGTACCCTAATTTTTGACTCTTTGTTCAATGCTTCCATCATACAAAAGACAGCAGAAGAGACTGCTATTCCAGAAAAATACAGAAGAGTGCTTCTAATCTGTAATAATGGAATAGAGAGAGTGAAGCCCGGATTCCGAAAAAGCTAAAATTTAAAAGACGACAGATTTAAATGTATTCATAATGAGAGCAAGAATTTCATAAGCTCACTGCTTGTGAAGGATGACAGAAAGAAGATGAACTTGTGCATGTTCTAATTTGCTTTTATCATCTCTGTCAACATGATTGGCTGGGAGGAGGGAACACACTCGAGAAGAGGCAGCTGAAGCCTGAGATTGGTGAGGGGATAAAAAGAGACTATGTAATTACCTTAATGAGTTTGAATCTCATGTCCCATACAGATTACATCCTGGGCCACGAAAAAAGCTTGTGCTAGTGATCTGTGGAGGACAAGAAAGGTGCTGAATAGCTAAATGCTCAATTTTTAAAGGGGTGAAGGGAATAGATCTTGCAAACCACATACCGTAAACTGAGCTTGCTGCTGATTCCAGACACAATTCTGGGCAAGATTAACAAATAAAGAGCTTAGAAACTCTTAAAACTCCCCAAATCACAGAGAGTGGAGTCTATGTTCAAATTAGGTTAGGTTAGATTTCTTTTCATTTTATTGAGGCTGCAGCCAAACAGAAGACAAGTAAAGTTCATTGGTTTTCAACCAAGGTGGAGGAGTGGTGTATTAGAATCAGCTGGAACATTTTTCCAAATAACATATTTTCTGTCCCCATTTCCCATGTGGAGATTCTGATTATTTAGAGTCCTCTCCCTGACCCAGTCAAGAGCTACTATTACAAACTTAAAAAGCTGCCACTTACTGAAAACTTGTTTTGTATCAGGCACTGTTCTAAGTGCTTTATATAGATTATCTTACCTAACTCTCATGAAAATCTTATGAGAAAAACCTGTGATATATTAATATTATCCCCATTTTATGGATGAGCTATCTGAGGCACAGAGATGTTAATAACTTGCACAAAATTAGTAAATTGCACAGCCAAGATTCAAAATCAGAATATCTGGTTCCAGTGCCCATGTTATTAATCCCTCTCATCATGGTGTATCTGAATTTCAGCAAGGCCTTTCAGTAAAATTCTCATAATACTTTCATGAACAAAATGATGCAATGTATAAGTAGGTCGATAACTTACTGAACGACTTTTCCTAAAGAACATTAACGAGTGGCTTGACTACAACACGGATGTGTGGTCCCCAGTGTCATGCCACGGGACTCTTTCCTTGGTCTTGATCTATTTTTATGTACATCAGTGACTTACATAAGAACATAAATAAGAAGATTATCAAATTCACATATGAGGTTGAACTAGAAAGGTTGGAAAATATTTGTATTTCAGAATTAAGATTCATATTTCAGTTCTGTGTGAGGTAATGCTCAGAGGTGTGCATTCCTTTAAGGGCTGAGGCCAATGGGATGGGGATAATTTAGCCTATGGCTTCTCAGAGGCATTACAAAGGAGGCCTCATGTCCTGTCTTGATTTCATTTTTAGCCCTCCTGGTAGAAGGGTCAAGAAAAACATGAGGACATGGAGTCAGAAGGAAGAAATATGGAAGAGGTGACTTGGTGAGACCCAAAGTAATATAGTGGGGTAGGGCCATGTACCACCTCATTCATGGGGCTCATGATTATGAACCAAAGATCTTAACTGTAAGACTTCTGAAGTTTGAACCTTTCCCATGTTTGTTATTGCTTTAAAATATCATTCATTTCCCTGTAGCCATTGGCAGGAATATTCCTCAAACCCTTGCAATACAAGGGACCTACATGATAACCTTTAGAAAATAACAAGTAAAGGGGAACTAAGGTCATAATTCCTTGCTCCTCAAACTCAGGGGCAGAGGTAATGAGCAGATCCCAGGGAACAGAGTGATGTGTGACAGAGGCCAAGTGTCTGAGATCTCTCTGCTGGCAAGAAAAGAAAATTCATGCATTGTCCAGGGCTGGGAAGGGGCCTCAGGGCATAAAGACAGAAAGGCCTGATAGGGACCTCTAATAACTGGAGTTGTTTAGTAAACGGACGGGGGGACTTTTTAAGGTGGAGTCCCTGGGTAGTGCAAATGGTTAATATACTCACCGCTAACCAAAAGGTTGAAGGTTTGAGTCCATTCAGAGGATCCTCAGTAGAAAGATCTGGTGATCTACTTCTGGAAAATCAGCCATTGAAAATCCTATGGAGTACAGTTCTACTCTGACACACGTGAGTAGTCATGAGTCAGAACTGACTCAAGGGCAACTGATTTTGCTTTCTTTTTAAGGTAATGATTTCCCAGCAGAGGACGGATAGAGTTGTAGAGGGGATTTGTGCTGTGGGTAAGGAGTTGTTCTAGATACCCTTATGAATCTATTGATTCTATTGTGTATAATTTTATTGTCACTGAGATATGTAAATTAAAAATTAATGGATTCATTATTCTAAAGGTAGTTCCAAGTCCAGAGGATATACTTGAGATTATATGTTGATAAAAGTCTACAGTATATTTATTTGCATAGCTTTTTCCAGTATGCAAAGTGTTTTTACAGACTTTACATCCAACATTTACATTATCTCCTTTAATTATTCACTTGTCAAATCACTCGAATCTAGCTTCTACTTTCACCACTCCTAAAATGTTTTTACTAAGTGATCTCTTATTTTCTACATAAAATCAATATTTTTTTCATCCTTACATCACCAGACTCAAACTCTTTCTGCTCCTACCTTCCATATGGCATATAGTTCCAGTTAGTTACCTCCCTATGAATCTGACTTTTCCCTTCTTGATCTCCTATACCTATTGCAGGTTCTTCTTGCATCATTAAAAGCTGGGGTTCCTTGGGGTTTTGTTTTTTGAGGAAAAATCAGATAAAAGGATTTAAAAAAATGAAGAAACACTAAGAATTATGTGGGACTCTATCAAGAGGAATAACCTATGAGTGACTGGAGTACCAGAACAGGGGAGGATAACAGAAAATACAAAGAAGTAAAAGACTGGTATAAACTTAGGAAAATAGGGGTAAATATTAAGGTCACCACAAAGGAAACTAACAATCCTACAATCCAACATAAAAAACTACAAAAATATAAACACTAGTGTCATGGATTGAATTGTGTCCCCCAAAAATGTACGTCGGCTTGACTGGGCATGATTTCCAGCATTGTATGATTGTGTAATCTTACGTGATTTCCTTATGTACTGTAAACTCTATCACTATGATGAGGTTATATATGACTTCCTTATGTGTTGTAAACTCTATCACTGTGATGAGGTTATACTGATGAGGTTTATAAGATTAGATAGTGTCTTAATCCAATCTCTTTTGAGATATAAAAGCAAGAAGCGAGCAGAAACACAAGGGAAGCTCACAGCACCAAGAAAGCAGTTCTGGGAGCAGAACAGGTCCTTTGGACCTGAGGTTCCTCCCTGAGATGCTCCCAGACCAAGGGAAGACTGATTCATCACAAGGACCTTCCCCCAGAGCTGGCAGAGAGGGCCTTCTGGACCTGATGCCCTGAATTTGGACTTGTAGCCTCCTGGACTGTGAGAGAATAAACTTCTCTTGTTAAAGCCATTTGCTTGTGTTATTTCCATTAGAGCAGCACTAGATGACTAAGACAACTCAGCAAACACAAAATCAACAACAATGAAAAACATGAAAAGAAATACATAAAGAAAAATGATTCAGCACAGAAGATTAAGTAGAACAAAGAAACTGTGAACAACACACAAAAAAAGCCATCAAAATGACAGCACTAAACTCATACTTATCAATAATTATGCTGAATGTAAATGGAAAATGCACTAATAAAAAGACAGAGTGGCAGCTTGGATAAAAAAACATGGTCCGTCTATATGCTGCCTACAAGAGACACACCTTGGACTTTAAGACACAAACAAACTAAAACTCAGAGGATGGAAAAAAATATATCAAGCAAACAACACTCAAAAAAGAGCAGGAGTGGCAATATTAATCTCTGACAAAATAAACTTTAAAGTAAAATCCAC
>NW_004443949.1:25140699-25156549 GCF_000243295.1 Trichechus manatus latirostris | reverse complement strand
AAAAACTGAAACAAGACCCATACCTCACACCATGCACAAAAACTAACTCAAAATGGATCAAAGACTTAAATATAAAATCAAAAATGATAAAGATCATGGAATTAAAAATAGGGACAACGCTAGGAGCCCTAATACATGACATAAACAGATTACAAACCATAAGTAACAATGCACAAACACTGCAAGAGAAACTAGATAAACGGGAGCTTCTAAAAATCAAACACTTATGCTCATCAAAACACTTCACCAAAAGAGTCAAAAGACAACCTACAGACTGGGAAAAAATTTTTGGCTATGATGAATCCGATCAGTCTCTAATCTCTAACATCTATAAGATACTGCAAAACCTCAACAACAAAAAGATAAATAACCCAATTAAAAAATGGCCAAAGGATATGAACAGGACCTTTGTCAAAGAAGATATTCAGGCAGCTAACAGACACGTGAGGAAATGCTCACAAGCATTAGCTATTAGAGAAATGCAAATCAAAACTACAATGAGATACCATCTCACCCCAACAAGGCTACTATTAAGCTAAAAAACACAAAATAATGAATGCTGGAGAGGTTGTGGAGAGACTGGAACACTTATACACTGTTGGTGCGAATGCAGAATGGTACAACCACTTTGGAAATTGATTTGGTGCTTTCTTAAAAAGCTAGAGATAGAAGTACCATACCATCCAGCTATTCCACTCCTTGGAATATTACCTAGAGAAATAAGAGCCATCACACAAATAGATACATGCACACCTATGTTCGTTGCAGCACTGTTCACAATAGCAAAAAGATAGAAACAACCTAGGTGCCCATCAATGGATGAATGGACAAACAAATTATGGTACATCCACACAATAGAATACTACACAAAAAGAACAACGATGAAGTCGTGAAACATCTTATAACATGGAGGAAGCTGGAGGTCATCATGCTGAGTGAATTTAGTCACGGAAGGACAAATATTGTATAAGACCACTATTATAAGAACTCAAGAAAAGGTTTAAACACAGAAGAAAACATTCTTTGATGGTTATGAGGGTGGGGAGGGAGGGTGAGGGTTATTTACTAACTAGATAGTAGATAGGAATTATCTTAGGTGAAGGGAAGGACAGCACACACTACAGGGGAAGTCAGCACAACTGGACTAAACCAAAGCTAAGAAGTTTCCTGAATACAGTCAAACACTTTGAGGGACAGAGTAGCAGGGGTAGGGGTCTGGGGACCATGCTTTCAGGGGACATCTAGGTCAATTGGCATAACAAAGCTTATTAAATGTTCTGCATCCTACTTTGGTGAGTGGCATCTGAGGTCTTAAAAGCTTGCAAGTGGCCATCTAAGATGCATCAGTTGGTCCCAACTACCTGGAGTGAAGGAGAATGAAGAACACCAAAGACACAAGGAAAGTACTAGCCCAAGAGACAGACAGGGCCACATAAACCAGAGACTTCATCAACCTGAGACCAGAAGAACTAGATGGTGCCTGGCTACCCCCAATGACCGCCCTGACAGGGAACACAACAGAGAGTCCCGGATGGAGCAGGAGAAAGGTGGGGTGCAGAACTCAAATTCTAGTAAGAAGACCAGACTTAATGGTCTGACTGAGACTGGAGGAACCCAGGAAAGCATGGCCGCTGGATTCTCTATCAGCCCAGAACAAAAACAATTTCCGAGGCCAACATTTCAGACGGGGATTGGACTGGACTGTGGGACATAAAGTGATACTCGTGAGGAGTGTGCCTCTTAGCTCAGGTAGATGCAAGATACTAAACAGGCGGCTTCTGTCCGGAGGTGAGATGAGAAGGCAGAGAGGGTTAGGAGCTGGTTGAATGGACATGGGGAATCAGGGGTGGAAAGGAGGAGTGTGCTGGCACATTATAAGGAGAGCAGCTAGGGTCACATAGCAATGCATGTATAAATTTTTGTATGAGAAACTGCCTTGAACTGTAAACTCTCACTTAAAACACTATAGAAAAAAAAAAAAAATAGGGAGCAAGTGCATGAAAGGATGTGGAGAGGACACTGTGGAGAGGTCCGAGATCAGCAAACAGGGAACAGATATTCAGCTTTCCAGAGGAGAACTGAAGCCCCATGCTTACAGCTCCCAGCTGCAAGGAGAGCCCCAAATGCTTCACAACATCAAGCCAAAATACCGTAAATGCACCAAAAGGGAGCGACTGCACATCAGCTAGCAGGGCAAGAAACTCAAAGACAAAAGGCGGCATCTCTCACCTGAAAGTGAGTAATTTATGTCATTAAAGAAAACTGTCCAACAGGTAACACAGGGCAGGTCGAAAGCCTGCAGGAAAGCAATAACAAGTTTATGCGGCAGCATTGTCAGCTGTGAGGTAGCTGTCACGTTCTTTCTTGTGGACAAATTGGTCTCCTAAGTCAAGGGCTGGCAAACTATGGCCTGTAGGACAAATCCAACTGCAGACTATTTTTATAGAACCCATGAGGTAAGACTGATTTTTACATTTTTGAAAGATTGTAAAAATTAGCAAAGAAAAGCACGTAGCAGAGATCACACGTGGCCCATAAAGCCTAAAATGTTTCCTGTCTGGCCTTGTACAGACAAACTTGACTGATCCCTGTACAGACTCCCTCTGCACAGCTAGCTCAAGCCCATATCCACCCACATCTAGAAAAGCTTATAGAAATGTGCTCACTGGGGTGAGACTGCTTTTGAAAATTGTGTTGTTATTACACTCTTCTGGACAATTCGGATTTCTCCATGTTCAAGATCAAAAAGTAGACTTTATTATCTTGCTTGTAAAGAGAATCTCTGTTGATAGACAGGCTCTGTGTTCTAGTGGGGAAAAACACACAACAGGGGGTTAGGCGATCTCATTCCCAGTGACACCATCAGGACTGGTGGAGAATCCAACGCAGCCCACTTAACATGGCTGCATGCCAGTTTCCTAATCTATAAAACTGGGATAATGCTTGTCTCACTGTCCTCACATGGTTGTTGTAAGGATACAGTGAGATGATAGATGTTGCATGCTTTGCAAAGTTGAAAGGGATATACAAATAGAGGCATTACTATAGATGACACCAACAACCTTTAATTACGGTGACTTTGGGGGAAGATGAAAGATGTGGATGAATTAAGTTGTTAGATATTAATGCAGCTTTGTGCCCATTTATTTATTTAATCTCTTTCCTCGTTAAATTTTTAATACAACTAATAAGGGTCCGGATTGATTGAGTTTAAAGTTTTTATTCTTCAATTCAATGTTTATATTTGTGGATTGTGGATTATGTGCTCAGTGCCTTTAAAAACTAAACCCGTTGCCGTTGAGTCGATTCTGACTCATGGCGGCCCTATAGGATAGAGTAGAACTTCCCCATACAGTTGCCAAGAAGTGGCTGGTGGATTCAAACTGCCAACCTTTTGGTTAGCAGCCTAACCCTTAACCACTGCACCATGTCTTTGGAGGGAGGGAAAATGAGTAGTGAATGGCCAAAAGACAGCCATTAGAGGAGGAAGGAAGCAAGAAACTTAGAAAAATTAAAATGAAACGAAACAAACCGTATTATCAAAGTCCATTTCTTCAAAGCTGGGAATTTTTTTTCATTCCTTGTATTGTGTAGCTAGAAATAATTACTGAGCATAAAATATTACTAATTTATAACAGATTCTGCATGGAAAAATTCTAGTTGCTAACGTAGCAAGAGTTGCCAACATAGATACTACCACTCAAATGTACCAAGAAAATATAGCATGCTTATCCCCTATAACTACTCTAATTTCTCTCCATCCCACTGTGCAGCAAGAGTAAGCTTAAATTCAAAAAGTACCTCTGACGTAGACAGTCTGTTGTGGGTAACTCAGCTTATGTCCTCTATCTCCATCTGCTCCCTCTCAAGGTGATATCGACTAAATGGTGGGAGACTACTTGGCATCAGAGGATGAGAGTCTTGGATCTGAAGCTCCTCTGGCCTGGGTGGAATTGTGTTATGCCTTCCTGACCACTGGGTGCCCTCCTGGTATCCACTGCTGAAGTCTTTGGATGAGACCATTGAGGTCAGTTCACTGGGCTTGATCAGGATCCAGTCATTAGATCATTAACACGTTTGTTTAAAACAAGGAATCATTTAAAAGTGATGCAAATATATCAAAATGTTGTATTTTAAACTCAAACACTAGTAGGCAGAGCTGACATTTAGACAGTATACACTGGCATAGCTGTAAATTAAGTTTGCGTATCCTTTCTGATGAGACAGGCATTTTTCTGATTGGTTGATGTCAATGCCATACCAGTTATTAAAAGTATTTGGATATAACCCCTGTATTTTCATCAATCTTTTAACATAACATCAAGGTCATTGCTTCCAGTATGGGTCTCCTGATGGGAATTCTGAATCTTTCTTCCATTGATCATACCCAGAACACATCATTCTTTATTTCTAGTTTCAGTTTCCTTACCGTGCAGTGATAATTAAAAATCATTTTTTAATGACTGACTGTAGACTTTTACATTTTTAAGATTCCCCTCCCCAATCTTTTAGAGTATCTCACCCAGATCTCATTTAACAGCTATTCTAAATCCCCCCATAATGAGTCTTAATAAAGCATTCATGCCAGTTTTCATAGAATCAACAACTTTCTTTTCACATTCATATTTATAGTTCATGGATTTACAAAACATCTAATTCAATTATACAATTACAGGGACAAGAACAAGTGTCATAAAATGTTTGGAAACAAAGACAATTGACCCTCGTAAACACACAACTGAATTCATGGTGCCGGAAGTTTGCAGGCATACTAGAATTTAGTCTATTAGCCCCCAGGGTTCAATCTATAAGTGGCATGGTATTAGGTAGAAACATATGAAAAAGCAGATATTCAATCATTTTCTTAACCTACAACCAGTAATTTAATATGGTTCAACCAGTATGTTTTACAAAGTGTTGAAAAGCAGGTTTGGTGAGTTGGTTAAATGCAGGTAATGTAAGGCAGTTTCTATTATAATATTAGCAGAACAGAGCTGCTTTTCAACACTGTGCTTCCTCATTAAGCATCTTGCATTTATTAAAGGCATATTTTTCTGCCAAGCCTTTCACAAAAAAGCTTTCCCCTGACCCCAAAAGAAAAAAAAGTTCCAGAAAAATAAAGACTGCCAAAAGAACAAACAAATCTGTCTTGGAAGAAGTACAACTGGAATGCTCCTTAGAAGCAAGGATGGTGAGACTACATCTTGCATACTTTGGACATGTTTTCAGGAGGGATCAGCCCCTGGAGAAGGACATCATGCTTGGTAAAGTAGAGGGTCAGTGAAAAAGAGGAAGACCCTCAACGAGATGGGTTGACACAGTGGCTGCAACAATGGGCTCAAGCACGATGATTGTGAGCATGGCACAGGACCGGGCAGTGTTTTGTTCTGTAAAATATACGGTTGCTATGAGTCGGAACCGACTTGATGGCACCTAACAACAACAACCACATGGTTAAATAAGTTTGGGAAACACCATATTCCATACCTTCATAGGGAGTCAAAATGTTCATTAGCATAGGATATGCGAAGTCCCTTAGCAAAGGACTTTGTTTAACTTTGCTTACCTTAGGGTTTCATAAATTTATTTGACAAAAGTAGGCCGTTTCATGTAACTTCTAATCCTGAAGAGCTAATGTTTAACGAAACAAACACACTTTAGTAAACGCTACCCAACCAACACTAAGTATTATTCTGACTTTGCAGTAGATTAAACAAATACCGTCTTAATATCTGCTAGAAACAGCACAATTTATGCAGGTGTCCCAAAGCACTATACAAATTTAATTTGGTGGTAATGTTCCCACCTTTACAAACAGAGAAACAAAGGTAGAAGGAAGCATTAGGTTGCTTGCCAGAACACACACAAGATAGAGACAAAACTGGAACCAAAGCCCACATGTCCTAACAGTATTTTCTAAGCTGTGTTTACAAACAGAGCCGAATTGCAAATTGTAACCACTCACCATTTCTAACTGGAGTGTCTAAGTAAAGTTCTGCCTTGATAATTGTATTTCTATTTAACGAATTTTATTTGAGCACCCTTGCAAAATTCAAACATAAATTAATTTTTGGCACTTTTTTTTCTCACATATTTGCCTCTTTAAAGATAGTCAAGTAGCCCTGATGGCATCCCAGTTAATCACTCTGCTACTAACCAAAAAGGTTGGTGGTTTGAACCTACCCAGCAGCTCCATGGGAGAAAGACCTGGCCATCTACTTTCGTAAAGACTGTAGCCTAGAAAACCCTGTGGGGCAGTTCTACTCTGTCACTTGGGTCACTATGAGTTGGAATTGACTTGACAACACCCAACAGTAACAAAGGTAGTCAACACTTTCTCCCTTTCGTTAACCAGTGGTGAAGAAGGTGAAAGGGACCCATTACCTCTCATTAAGCATGTCTTATTGGACAGTAGATAGCATTTCTTTATGCTATTTTAACATTGAATCATTTCAAAATCAGACATAAGATAAAAAGTGCAGACCTTTAACCAGAAATAGAGGACGAGACTTCGGAGCTCATGGAGCAGAGTAACATTGACCTATGTGTTTGACTGCTGGTGACTTCCATCAATCATTAAGAAGACCAACTCTGTAAAATCTCCAACAGCCGCAAGGCTTCAAGGATCTACAGTCTTAGCTCAGAAGCTCATTGTAGAAACAAGACATGAATATATGGCTCTCTGTTGGCGAGATTCCGACCTTGAGAGAATGAACCTCAGCCATTTATAAGGTTAAATAGATTTATGTGTTCTGAAGCTTGTCAGAATAATGGGTGTTTCCCAGCATTTTGGAATTGAATGCTACGTGACAGGGGAATAACTTCTAGAGCATACCTGCCCACCCTCTCTGCCAGGGGCATAGGGGGCGGTGATGTGTGACTTAAGAATCAGATTTATAGACCTCTTTGCTCCATATACGTTATCTTTGAATACTCTCCCACACCACAGGGCCTCATTGACGCTGTCACAAACAATATCTGTTATTTCAGAACACTGCAATGCTTTACCTCAAGGCCGAGTGAGAGTTGTCAAATAGAGATGAAGAGCCTTTTGGCAAAAAAAGTACTCTTAAAATGTTTACCTTCTCATACCTAATGGTTTTAGATCATATCTTATTAGCCTAGGAGACCATTATATAAAGTACAATTAAGATCTCCTTGACATTTTCTGAGAGTTCAAATTCAGCTTTGCTAATGGTTATAACTTCATTGCTTTTTTTTTTTTTTTAATGCCACACAATGTTATAAATGCAGTTTACAATGTGGGCTACCCAGGGTGCACTTGGAGTAATTACCCAGAATGTCAATAGCCTCTCAAACTGGTTCCTGTGTTGATTGCTTCTCATGACATTCTCATTTGCAATTTGTTGGAATTACACCTCTATCTATAGCCTCCTGCCCCTCCAAAACTGTTCAAAAGGTATTCTCCAAACTTTCAGGTTTATCTCTTCCATTGAGTTTAATGTTCCCTGGATTACAGGAAAAAATTAGAGCTTAGCCTAAAATAAGATAATTATTCCCAAGGCCAGCAACCCACCCAATACTGCCAACAACGTTCATTCAAGAAACACCTCTTGAGCATCTATTATATATTCAGCCCTATTCTAGGCACTAAGGACACAAAGACTAATACAATCCTTTGTTGCTCTCAGAGAGTTCGAAGTCTCACTGTTACGTGTTGAAATTGGAGAGTTCAGAAACATCTTTCCATTCACAGAAGAATTCCTGCACAGAAAAAAAAAAAAAAAATCTCACAAGAGTAAGCTGTAGGGCTCTATTGCATACTTTTTTTTTCCTTGACTTTTTTGCTCCATGGGCTCATGTTATCCAGACCTCTGGATATGCTATCACTGAGCTTCCTGTGGTAAATACATAACAGCTTACATTTACGTAGTGCCCACCCTGTACTATGCTCTGTTAGACTCTCTTACATATGTTAACTCATGTAATTCTCACAATAAATCCAGATGGCATATATTATTATTATATCCATTAAACAAATTAGGAAGCTGAGGCACAGAGAGCGTAAGTGTCACACAGCTAGCGAGTGGAGAATCTGAAGGCTGAACCTTGATTATTTGCAGTCAAAGAGGCTGAGGCTGCTCTGCCATGAGGAAGGGAGTCCTGATACAGGATCAGTATGGTAAATTAAGCAATATAGTCCCCCCCAGAATGATTAGTGGATGTCATAAAACCAGGATGGCTGAAAATAAAGAGGATCTGGATAGGAACAGAACAATTCCTTTGTAAAAAAGGATAGGAGTTAAAACAAAAACATACCTTTATGCGATGTGTAATTTGTTTTAAATATACTAATGATTCAGTTAACTGTTTTGTGTACCATATAATTTATCCAACAAAACAAACAAAAAAATCCAAACCAGTTGCCATAGAGTAGACTCTGACTCATGGTGACCCCATGTATATCAGAGTAGAACTGTGCTCCATAGGATTTTAATGACTGATTTTTCAGAAGTAGTTCATCAGAACTTTCTTCTAAGACACCTCCAGGTGGACTCGAACCACTAACCTTTCGGTTAACAGCCTAGCACTTAACCATTTGCACCATCCATATAAAACAAAAAATCAAACCTGTTGCCATCAAGTTGATTCCGACTCATAGCAACCCTATAGAGGATCCCTATTTATCCCATAGGAGAGTCTATTTAGTGGAACTCACTGATTTAATTCTATTTACAAAGTCCTGAAACAAACTTCTTCCAGTATTATTAGCATAGGAGCTTGAGCAGGTGAGGTGCACCCCACCTCACAGCTGCTGTCAGGGTCCTGGTGAGTGAAGCTGGCAGACCAGAAATGTGCACCTCTTACAGAGTTGAGTGAACAAGGCTTATTCAGGTGTAGCAGTACTCCATTTTATATGTATTATAAACAATTGTGATAGTAAATTAAAAGTAGGGAGACAGAAGAGGGTTCAAATTACATTATGTTCCCAGCAGAGTAAGGAAAGGAAGCACCTTCGAAAATGCCTACCAGCAGTTATTCCTGAAACACTCATTAGTTCTCAGCCCATTCTGAATCTGGAAAGAAGGAGTGAGGAGGCAAGCAGGTTAATTGCTCAGGTTCACACTAGACTTCAGAAAGTGTTAAACCAGATGTTGTGAAGTGTTAAACCATTGATCAAAGAGATGCCCTGCCTTTTGTCCAAAAAGTATAATCATTCTCAGTCCAAAACCTGTATTAAGTTTTCTTTTTACAGTATAGCTCAGATTTTTCACTTGCTTGACCGGTTAATAAGAACAGGTTTGGTCCTGTCGGTAGATTTCTTCAGGGTTAAAATGTGAAAGAATTGTACAATAATTGTGCTTATTTGAATGGGTTTCTATTTTGTTCTCATAGTCTTTTTATAAAAATGTGTTATTTACCATTATGTTCCTTTTAAGCTGCTTGGTTATCTTTTTTCTGACTACAAATCCATTCGGAACTGGCTAAAATAAGCTTCAAGTGCTATTTCTGATTCTCTTGGCCACGAAGCTAGATATTTTTGTCATGTTTTAGATATTATCATGTTGCAAGTTATTGGTTATAAAAATTTTCTACACTTTCATAATTGTGTTGGCTATAAAATTTAATAATGTTCCATCAAATGTATTGAAAAAGTTATATAGAAGAAGACATATCAGAAAGGAGATGTTTGAGAAGTTTATTTTTATTTTTTG
The DNA here is from genome assembly GCF_000243295.1 of Trichechus manatus latirostris. Classification (NCBI taxonomy): domain Eukaryota; kingdom Metazoa; phylum Chordata; class Mammalia; order Sirenia; family Trichechidae; genus Trichechus; species Trichechus manatus. Next base: position 25,146,872 of record NW_004443949.1, on the reverse strand, counting down.
CCATATATTATAGAGGAGAGGCTTTTTTACTCTGTTTCATTAAACTTAGTTATTGCTGGCTTTACAATGTCAGGTCTATGCTGAAAACGGAGCTTACAGAGTTTTAATGCAATCTCCAAACTTTCCATGAATTAATATAATATGAATAAAAACTAAAAACCAAACCAGGACAGAGTAGAATTGCCTCATAGGGTTCCCAAGGAGCGGCTGGTGGATTCAAACTGTCGACCTTTTGGTTAGCGACCGAGCTCTTAACCACTATCAATATTATGGAATTAAAAGAATAAAGAATTAAAAGATAGAGTCTTATTATAGATGAATCAGGAAAAATAAAATACTAATTTGAATTAAAGTATTCATTCATGTGAGAAGGATTAACTGATATGTTAAATTATTACCTTTTACTCTTGAATAAACTATATTGTATGTGGGACAAATAAACAGATGATGTAACAAAAATTAAGAAGACAATGTAAGAAAAAGAAAATATGATGTCATGACATGACTAAGATGTGCTATAATAGTATGCACGATAAGAATATGGCAATTAAAAGATACGTGTCTCAAGAGAAATAGGTCTAGTATTACATAACAAAAGTTATACACTTCTTATGTTTGTCAAAACTCATTGAAATATACAACCAAGATCTCTACATGTTACTACATGTAAATCATTCCTCAAAAATTATAAACATTGTTGAGAAACTTATGAAATGGTGAGTAAAAGCACATTGGTGAGGATTTTAGTGAAAATTATTTTATTTTTAAATTAATATACAGTAAAATTGGCATACAATTCTATTAATTTTAAGACATGGATTAAAAAAAAAAAGTTGCCATCAAATTGATTCTGACTCATGGCGACTCCATGTGTACCCAAGTAGAACTGTGTTCAACAGCATTTTCAATGGTTGATTTTTTGGAAGTAGATCACCAGGCCTGTCTTCTTAGGAACCCCTGGGTAGATTTGAGCTGCCAACCTTTTGGTTAGTAGTCAAGTGTGTTAACTGTTTGCACCACCCAGGGACTACAACCTATGGATATATTCATGTTATCACTACCGCAATCAGGATACAGAACAGTTCCATTGCCCCAAAAAAACTCCCTCATGGCATCCATTCGTAGTTACACTTCTCCTACACTCTTAGCCACTAGTAACCACCGATCTGTTCTCTGTTCCTATAGTTTTATTTTTTGGAGAATGTCATGTAAATGGAATCATATAGTATGTAACCTTTTGAAACTGACTTCTTTCACTTAACATAATGCCTTTGAGATTCATCGAGGTTGTTCTGTGTTTCTACTTTTTTTTACTGCCAAGTAGTATTACATTATATGTAGTACATTACATTATAAGTAGTATTACATTACATTCTTTATGTATCTATTTACCCCTTGAAGCACATTTGGGTAGTTTACAGTTTGGGACAATTATGTCTAGAGAGGTAATAAATATCCATGTGCAGGCTGTTTTGTGAACATAGGGTTTTATTTCTATTTTTATTATCTATTTAAGTACATCCCTTGTTAGAAAGAAAGAGGAATAGTTTTTTATTTTTTAATTGTGCTTTAGCCAAAATTTTACAGAGCAAATTAGTTTCTCATTAAACAATTAATACGCACATTGTTTTGTGACATTGGTTGGCAACCTTATGACCTGTCAACACTCTCCCCTTCTCAACCTTGAGTTTCCCATTACCAGTTTTCCTGTCCCCTCCTGCCTTCTCGTCCCTGCTCCTGGGTTGGTGTGCCCATTAGTCTCATTTTGTTTTATGGGCCTGTCTAATTTTTGACTGAAGGGTGAACCTTAGGAGTGACTTCAGTTCTGAGTTAAAAAGGTTTCTGGGGGCCATACTCACGGGGTTTCTCCAGTCTCTATCAGGCCAGTAAGTCTGGTCTTTTTTCGTGAGTTGGAATTTTGTTCTACATTTTTCTCCAGCTCTGTCCAGGACCCTCTATTGAAATCCCTGTCAGAGCAGCCAGTGGTGGTAGCCGAGCACCATCTAGTTGTGCTGGACTCAGTCTGGTGGAGGCTGTGGTAGTTGTAGTCCATTAGTCCTTTGGACTAATCTTCCCCTTGTGTCTTTGATTTTCTTCATTTTCCCTTGCTCCATACAGGGTGGGACCAGTGGAGTATCTTAGATGGCCGGTCATAAGCTTTTAAGAGTCCAGATGTTACTCACCAAAGTAGGATGTAGAACATTTTCTTTATAAACTATGTCAATTGAGTTAGATGTCCCCCGAGACCACAGTCCCCACAGACTTCAGCCTAGTAACTTGGTCCCTCAGGTACTTTGGATGTGTCTATGAAGAGTCCATGACCTTGCCTTCATCAAGTTGTGCTATCTTCCCTAGTATTGTGTACTGTCTTACCCTTCACCAAAGTTACCACTTATCTATCGTCTTTGTTGTTGTTAGGTGCCATCTAGATGGTTCTGACTCATAGTGACCTCTTGCAAAACAAAATGAAATAGTGCTTAGTCCTGCGCCATTGTCAAAATCATTATGCTTGAGCCCAAGAGCCCACTGTTGCAGCCACTGTGTTGAACGTCCTCCTCTTCTTCGCTGACCCTCTTCTTTACCAAGCATGATGTCCTTGTCCAGGGACTGATCCCTCCTGACATGTCCAAAGTATGTGAGATGTAGTCTCACCATCCTTGCTTCTAAGGAGCATTCTGGCTGTATTTCTTCCAAGACAGATTTGTTCATTCTTTTTGGCAGTCCTTGGTATATCCAATAATCTTCGCCAACACCGTAATTCAAAACTGTCAATTTTTCTTCGGTCTTCCTTATTCTTTGTCCGGCTTTCAAATGCATATGAGGAGATTGAAAATACCATGGTCTGGGTCAGGTGCACCTTAGTCTTGAAGTTGACATCTTAGCTTTTAAACACTTTAAAGAGGTCTTTTGCAGCAGATTTGCCCTGTGCAATACTTCATTTCCTGACTATTGCTTCTATGGGTGTTGATTGTGGATCCAAGTAAAATGAAATCCTTGACAACTTCAATCTTTTCTCCATTTATCATGATGTTTCTTATTGGCCCAGTTGTGTGGATTTTTGTTTTCTTTATATCCAGGTGTAGTCCATACCGAAGGCTGTGGTCTTTGATCTTCATCAGTAAGTGCTTCAAGTCCTCTTCACTTTCAGCAAGCGAGGTTGTGTCATCTGCATGTTACGGGTTGTTAATGAGTCTTCCGTCAACACTGATGCCCCATTCTTCTTCATACAGTCCAGCTTCTAGGACTATTTTCTTAGCATACAGATTGAATAGATATGGTGAAAGTATACAACCTTGACGCACACCTTTGCTGACTTTGAACTGTACCGTATCCCCTTGTTCTGTTCGAATGACTGTGTCTTGATCTATGTAAAGGTTCCTCACAAGGAACAACTAAGTGTTCTGGAATTCCCATTTTTGGAATGTTATCCATAATTTGTTAAGATCCATACAGTCGAATGCCTTTGCATAGTCAATAAACACAGATAAACGTCTTTCTGGTACTCTCTGCTTTCAGCCAAGATCCATCTGACATCAGCAATGATATTCCTCATTCCACATCCTCTTCTGAATCCAGCTTGAATTTCTGGCAGTTCCCTGTCAATATACTGCTGCAGCCGCTTTTGAATGATCTTTAGCAAAATTTTACTTACGTGTGATATTAATGGTATTGTTAGATAATTTCCCCATTCAGTTGAATCACCTTTCTTGGGAATAGGCATAAATATGGATCTCTTCCAGTCGTTTCGCCAGTAGCTGTCTTCCAAATTTCTTAGCATAGACGAATGAGCACTTCCAGTGCTGCATCCGTTTGTTGAAACATCTCAATTGGTATTCCATCAATTCCATCTGTTGAGCCTTGTTTTTTGCCAATGCCGTCAGTGAAGCTTGGACTTCTTCTTTCAGCACCGTTGGTTCCTGAGCATATGCTACCTCCTGAAATGGTTGAACGTCCACCAGTTTTTTTTGGTATAGTGACTCTGTGTATTCCTTCCATCTGCTTTTGACGTTTCCTGCGTTATTTAATATTTTCCCGATAGAATCCTTCAATATTGCAACTTGAGGCTTCAATTTTTGCTTCAGTTCTTTCAGTTTGAGAAATGCTGAGCGTGTTTTTCGCTTTGGTTTTCTATCTCCAGGTCTTCACACGTGTCATTATAATACTTTACTTTGTCTTCTCAAGCAGCCCTTTGAAATCTTCTGTTCAACTCTTTTACTTTATCATTTCTTCCTTTCACTTTAGCTACTCAATGACCAATAGCAATTTTCAGAGTCTCTTCCGACATCCGTTTTTGTCTTTTCTTTCTTTCCTGTCTTTTTAATGACCTCTTGCTTTCTTCATGTATGATGTCCTTGATGTCATTCCACAACTCGTCTGGTATTCAGTCATTAGTGTTCAATGTGTCAAATGTATTCTTGAGATACTCTCTAAATTCAGGTGGGATATACTCAAGGTCGTACTTTGGCTTTCGTGGACCTGTTCTAATTTTCGTCAGTTTCAACTTGATCTTGCATGTGAGCAGTTGATCGTCTGTTCCGCAGTCAGCACCCAGCCGTGTTCTGACTGATGATATTGAGCTTTTCCATCGTCTTTTTCCACAGATGTGGTCGATTTGATTCTTACATATTCAGGTGTATTCCATCTGGTGAGGTCCATGTGTAAGGTCACCATTTATGTTGTTGAAAAAAAGGTATTTGCAATGAAGAAGTCGTTGGTCTTGCAAATTCTAACATGCAATCTCAGGCATCATTTCTATCACCAAGACCATATTTTCCAATTACCATCCTTCTTCTTTGTTTCCAACTTTCTCAATCCAATCACCAGTAATTATCAATGCATCCTGATTGCATGTTTGTTCAATTTCAGACTCAGAAGTTGGTAAAAATCTTCAATTTCTTCAACTTTGGCCTTTGTGGTTGGTGTATAAATTTGAATAATAGTCATATTAACTGGTCTTCCTTCTAGGCATATGGATATTATCCTATCACTGACAGCATTGTACTTCAGGATAGATCTTGAAATGTTCTCTTCATCGATGAATACAAAGCCATTCTTCTTCAAGTTGTCATTCCCAGCATAGTAGACCATAAGATTGTCTGATTCAAAATGGCCAATACTAGTCCATTTCAGCTCACTAATGCCTAGGATATCGATGTTTATGCATTCCATTTCAATTGTCTAGTTAGTGTTTTTCCCTTCCTGAACTTCCATCGTAACCATCAAAGATTGTTTCTTTCTGTGTGTAAAACTTTTCATGAGTTTTTATAACTGTGGCCTTATACAGTATTTGTCCTTTTGTTATTGACTTATTTACCTCAGCATAATGCCCTCCAGGTTCATGCAGGTTGTGAGATTTTTCACAGATTCATCATTGTTCTTTATCGTTGCGTAGTATTCCATTGTGTGTTTGTACCATAATTTGTTTATCCATTCTTCTGTTGATGGGCACTTAGGTTGTTTCCATCTTTTTGCTATTGTGAATAATGCTGCCGTGAACATGGGTGTGTGTATGTCTATTTGTGTGACAAGTCTTGTTTCTCTAAGACATGTTCCTAGGAGTGGGATTGCTGGGGTTTACTGACTAGTGATCAGAAGCATTTCCTCATGTGTCTGTTAGCTGCCTGAATGTCTTCTTTGGTGAAGTTTCTGTTCATATCCTTTGCCCATTTTTTAATTGGATTATTTGTCTTTTTGTTGCAGAGGTGTTGGATTTTCCTATAGATTTTAGAAATTAGAACTTTGTTGGATTTTTCATAGCCAAACATTTTTTCCCAGTCTGTAGGTTCTCTTTTTACTCTATTGGTGAAGTCTTTTGGTGAGCATAAGTGTTTAATTTTTAGAAGATCCCAGTTATATATAACATTTCTTCTGGTGTTTGTACATTGTTAGTTATAGTTAGTATCCTGTTTATGTTGTGTATTAGGGTCTCTAGCATCAACCCTATTTTTTCCTCTATGATCTTTATAATTTTTGGTTTTATATTTAGGAGTTTGATCTATTTTGAATTAGTTTTTTTGTAATGTGTGAAGTATGGGTGCTGTTTCATTTTTTTAACTGATGGACACCAGTTTTGACAGCACCATTTGTTAAAATGATAGTCTATCCCACATCCAAACTCCCCGAGGGACTGAACTGCTGGGCGGAGGGCTGTGGGGACCATGGTCTCGGGGAAC
>NW_004443949.1:25138892-25140121 GCF_000243295.1 Trichechus manatus latirostris | reverse complement strand
AAGTTAGAGGGTTGACATGTTGTGGGGTTGTTAACCAATGTCATAAAACAATATGTGTACTACTGTTTCATGAGAAACTATTTGTTCTGTCAGCCTTCACCTGAAGTACAAAAACAAAAAAATGATAGTCTTTCCCCATTTAATGGACTTTGGGCCTTGGTCGAAGATCAGGTGACTGTAGGTGAATGGTTTTACATCTGGGTTCTTGATTCTGTTCTGTTGGTCAATGTGTCTGCTGTTGTACCAGTACCAGACTGTTTTGACTACTGTAGCTGTATAGTAGGTTCTGAGGTCAGGTATTGTAAGGCCTCCTACTATATTCTTCTTCAGTAGTGCTTTCTTTATCTGGGGCCTCTTCCCTTTCCACATAAAGTTAATGATTAGTTTTTCCATCTCATTAAAGAATATTGTTGGTATTGGGATCAGGATTGCATTGTATTTGTAGATTACTTTGGGTAGAACTGACATTTTCACAACGTTGAGTCTACCTATCCATGAGCATGGTATGTTTTACCATTTATATAGGTTTCTTGCAGTAGTGATTTGTAGTTTCTTTGTTGAGGTCTTTTATGTCCCTTGTTAGATTTATTCCTAAGGTTTTATTTTTTTAGGGGCTTTTATAAATGGTATCCGTTTCCTAATTTCCTTTTCGTAGTTCTCTTTGTTGATGTATAGGAATCCAACTGATTTTTGTATGTTTATCTTGTATCCTGATACTCTGCTGAATCTTTCTATTAGTTCCAGTAGTTTTCTTGTGGAATCTTTTGGGTTCTGTATGCGTAGTATCATATCATCTGCAAAATAGGGACACTTTTACTTCTTCCTTACCAATTTGGATGCCTTTCATTTCTTTTTCTTGCCTTATTGCTCTAGCTAGAACTTCCAGCACAATGTTAAATAGGAGTGGTAATAAAGGGCATCCTTGTCTTATTCCTGTTCTCAGGGGAAATGTTTTCCACCTCTCTCCATTAAGAATGATGTTGGATGTTGGTTTTGTAAAGATACCCTTTATTATGTTGAGGAATTTCCCTTCTATACCTATTTTATTGAGAGTTTTTATCAGGAATGGGTGTTGGATGTTATTGAATGTCTTTTCTGCATCAATTGAGGTGATCATATGATACTTTTGTTTTGTTACTGTAGTGGATTACTTTGATTTTTTTTTAATGTTGAACCATCCTTGCATACCTGGTATGAATCCTACTTGGTCGTGGTGTATTATTTTTTTG
>NW_004443949.1:25136837-25138552 GCF_000243295.1 Trichechus manatus latirostris | reverse complement strand
ACCATCCTTGCATACCTGGTATGAATCCTACTTGGTCGTGGTGTATTATTTTTTTGATATGATGCTGAATTCTATTGGCTAGAGTTTTGTTTAGAATTTTTGCATCTATATTTATGAGAGATATTGGTCTGTAATTTTCTTTCTTTGTGGTGTCTTTGCCTGGTTTTGGTATCAGGTTTATGCTGACTTCATAGAATGAATTCGGAAGTATGCTTTCCTTTTCTATGTTCTGAAATAGTTTGAGTAGTACTGGTGTAAGCTGTTCTCCGAATGTTTGGTAAAATTCTCCAGTGAAGCCATCTGTACTAGGTCTTTTTTTTGTTGGGTGTTTTTTAAATTACCTTTTGAATCTCTTCTCTTGTTATGAGTCTGTTCAGATTTCGAACTCAGTTTGTGTTAGTTTAGGTAGGTAGTGCGTTTCTAGACATTGGTCCATTTCCTCTAGGTTTTCAAATTTGTCAGAGTATAGTTTTCCATAGTACTCTGTTGTGATCCTCTTTATTTCAGTTGAGTCTGTTTTAATGTCCCCCATTTCATTTCTTATTTGGGTTATTTTTCTCCTCTTCTGTTTTTCTTTTGTCAGTTTGGCCAACAGTTTGTCAATTTTGTTGATCCTTTCAAAGAACCAGCTTTTGGTTTTGTTGATTCTTTCTATTGTTTTTCTGTGCTCTGTTTCATTTATTTTTGCCTTGATCTTTATTATTTCCTTTCTTTTGCTGTTTTCTATTTGTTCGAGTTGTATAGCTAATGTTTTAATTTTGTCCCTTTCTTCGTTTTTGATGTGTGAGTCTATTACTGTAAATTGACCTCTGAGCACTGCCTTTGCTGTGTTCAGAGGATTTGGTATGATGTATTTTCATTCTCATTTGATTCTAGGAATTTTTTGATTCCATCTTTGATTTCTTCTATTACCCAGTGGTTTTTAAGCAAGATGTTATTCAGTTTACATGTATTTGATTTTTTTTCCTTGCCCTGGCTATTATTAATGTCTACTTTTATGGTATTGTGATCAGAGAAGATGCTTTGTGTTAGCTCAGTGTTTTGGATTTTATTGAGGGTTGGGTTGCTCTGTGGCCCAAGATGTGGTCTATTCTGGAGAACTTTCCATGTGCGTTGGAAAAGAATGTGTACTTTGCTGTTGTTGGGTAGAGTGTTCACTATATATCTATGAGGTCAAGTTGGCTGATTGTGGCCTTTAGATCTTCTGTATCTTTGCTGAGTTTCTTTCTAGATATTCTTTCATTTTCTAACAGTGGTTTTTTGAACTCTCCTACTATTATTGTGGAACTATCAATTTCTCTTTTCAGTGTTGTTAGAGTTTGTTTACGTATTTTGGAGCCCCATCATTGAGTGCATAGATATTTATTATGGTTATGTCCTCATGGTGGCTTGTTCCTTTAATCTTTATGGAATGTCCTTCTTTGTCTTTTATGGTGGCTTTTGTTTTAAAGTCTATTTTATCTGAGATTAGTACTGTCATTCCTGCTCTTTTTTGGTTGCTGGTTGCTTGATATATTTCTTTCCATACTTTGATTTTTAATATAGTTACATCTTTGTTTCTAAGGTGTATCTCTGTCAGACAGCATACTGATGGGTCCTTTTTTAAATCCATTCTGTCACTCTCTGTTTCGTTATGGGTGCATTTAAGCCATTAACATTCAGTGTGATTATTGACAGGTGTGAGTTTATTGCTGTCATTTTGTAGTCCTTTTTTT
>NW_004443949.1:25058446-25136737 GCF_000243295.1 Trichechus manatus latirostris | reverse complement strand
TTGGTAGATTTTGTTTTTATTGAGACTTTACGTTTTTCTTCTTTATTTTGAAGAATATGTTTGTTAACTTTCTTTGTAGTTACCCTGAAATTTACCCCTATCTTCCTAAGTTTAAACTAGTCTTTTATTACTTGATATTGCTTTGCCTTCCTCTCCCTTTGAAAGATCTAATCCTACATCATTCCCACTTTTGTTGTTCTGATGTTGTCATTTACAGATTGACCTCTCTAGTTCCTTGTCGTAAATCTTTTAGTTTTGTTTTATCCTTGAGAGTTCATTACCAAGGTTGGTATCTGACTGTTGCTTTCCTGTGTCCTAGATTCAGGTTGTTGTCTGATGTTGTTGGTTCTTTAACCAAAGGACTCCCTTTAATAATTCTTGTAAGTTTAATTTGTTTTCTACATATCTCCTTAATTTCTGTTTTTCTGGAAATATCCTAATTTTGCCATCATATCTGGGTGAGAATTTTGCAGGATATATTATGCTTGGTTGGCAATTTTTTTCTTTCAAGATGTTATATATGTCATTCCACTGCCTTCTTGACTGTGTGATTTCTGCTGCGTAATCAGAGCTTAGTCTTATTGTTTCCTCTTTGTATGTCACTTCATTTTTCTTGACCTGCTTTTAGGATTCTTTCTTTGTCTTTCATTTTATCGAGTGTGATTATGATATGTCTTGGTGATTTTCTTTTGATCTATCCTATATGGGGTTTGTTGAGCTTCTTGGTTGGTCAGCTTTTCATCTTTCATAATATTAGGGAAGTTTTCTATCTGCAAATGTTCAATGATCCTCTCTGTGTTCTCTGTTCTCCCCCTGATCTGGAACTCCGATCACACACAAATTTTTGCTTTTGATTGTATCTCACATCTCTCTCAGGGTTTCTTCATTTTTCTTCATTCTTTTCTCTGATTTTTCCTCAAAGTGGTATCCAAGGATTGGTCTTCAGTTTCGCTGATCCTGTCTTCCATTGTTTCAAATTTGCTCCTAAAACCTTCTATTGCACTGTCCATTTCTGAATTCTTGTTACTTATCTTTGGGATTTTTTTATTGCTGTTTTTATATGATTTCTAGCTGTTTGTTTATTTTGACATTTTGTTCCTGTATTATTTTCCTGAATCCTTCCATTGCTTTGCTTGTCTTTTCCCTGATGTTGTCTGTGTTTTCCATGATTTCGCATATTTTTTCCTTATTTTTGTTTGTGTTTTCCTTCATCTCTTGGAGAGCCCTGAATATTAGGGTATTGAATTCCCTATCAGGTAATTCCAGTACCTTTTCTTCTAATGGAAGGTCATCTGGTATCTCATTTTGGTAGCTTTCTGGAGCCATCTTGTCCTGTTATTTTAATATGTTTTCATATTGTCTGCTGTCTTTGGAACATTCAGGAATTATTTTCTTCATTTATTGATTGTAGATTTCTTTGCTTCTTCCTGCTTTTTTGTTTTATTTGGTTATTTCTGGGCAGGCGGGCTCGTGGTGCTTTGTTGCTTGCTCATCTGTGGGTATGATAATTCTCACCACCTTGTCCAGGTGGGCAGAGCTGGTTGCTCAGCTATGGTGCAGCAGGGTAGATCCAGTGGGGGAAAGGGGTGGAAAAGGGTTGTTTGTGGCCCATACTGGGGCCAACAGGGTGGGGCTGGGGGACAGTGCAGGGCAAGGTCAGGTGGTCTGCGCCTGTGCAACTCAGGAGCACAACACTCAGTGCATGGTATAGATAGCAGGATGGAAATCAAGGGATATAATATGTGGAGCTAAGAATGTGACAGAAAGAAGAAAAAGAAGAAAGAAAAACAGAAGGAAAAAATAGTGAAGAAAAAAAGAAAAAGTAAATAAAATGGCTGTATGGTAGCATTTCGCTGGTGGGGATGAGGCTGACCCAATGAGGCTGTGTGCTGGTGGATCTCTAGCTGAGCAGTGAGGCTCAGCTTATTGAGAAGTGGCATGAATAGTACACAGGGCTAGGTGGGCAGGAGAAAGAAAAGGAAAGAGAGAGGAGAAACAAAACAAAGTGACAATAACAAAAAAATAAATAAATATGGTGCTGGGAGAGCCAGCCATTGGGGGTGGGGTGGAATTGGTGTGGCAACGAGCTGATTTCTCTCTCAATGAGCTGCGTGGCACAACCCGACATGAAGGTGCAGAAGCAGTGCAGGGCCTAGATTGGAGGGAGAAAGAAAAGGGAGAAGGGGAAAGATAAAGAAAAATTAAAAATATGGCACTGAGGGAGCAGGCCTGTGGGGGTGGTGCAGATCTGGGGAGGCCATTTGCCAGAGGCTCTTTAGTCGAGTGGCACATTACTCTGTCAAGAAGGGGTAGGGGTGGCACACAGGGCTAGGTGGGGGAGAAAGGAAAGGAAGGAAGGGAGAGAGAGGGAGAGAAGAAAAACAACAAAAAGAGAAAAAGGCAAAAGCAAACATAAAAAAGAAAAAACAATGCACTGAAAGAGCCTACTAGTACTGGCGGCTCTGACATGGGGAGGCCATGTGCCTGTGGCCCTCTAGCTGAGTGGTGTGGCACAGCCCATCAAGAAGGGGCGAGCATGGCACATGGGGGTAGCTGGGTGGGAGAAAGTGAAGGAAGGAAGGGAGAGAGAGATAAGAAAGTGAAAAAAAATGACTCTGAAGGAGCTTGCTGGTGGGGTGGCATGGACCGGGGAAGCCATGAGCTGGTGGCTTTCTAGCCAAGCAGTGTGGCACAGCCTATCAAGAAGGGGTGGGATGGCACACAGGGCTAGCTGGGCAGAAGAAAGGAAAGGAGAGAGGGAGAGAGAAAAACCAAAAAAAAAAGCCCAAAAAAATGATGAAGGAGCCTGCCAATGGGGGCAGGGTGGACTTGAGTGGCAGGGAGCTTGTGTCTCTCTAGTTGGGGGAAAGCCCATGGCAGAGGCCATGTAGAGGGAAAAAGGGTGGAGGATGGGAAATCGTGTATCCCTGGTTACCAGGTGCTCTGTCTCCTGTTGGGAACTCCATGAAGTTGCCTTCCAGTACTCCCTGTCCACCGTTCTTGGTGGCTGAGGTCTGAGATGGTGAATCCATGCCACGTTAGCCAGTAGGGGACCTCTACTCCATAGCTCTCCTCATTCTCTGTTCTCTGTCAGTTTCTTATTCTATTCAGTGCTTGACTGAGTTTTTTACCCTCCATTTGATGCTCAGGGTTCCAGGATTGACGTTTGTATCTGTTTTACTTAGTTTTTCAGATCTTTGTTGTAGAGGGATGGCATGGTGCTCCTGCCTATGGTGCCATGTTGGCTCCGCCTCTCGAGAGAGGAATATTTTGACAGGTAATTAAAATAAAGGGAGGGGTCTATGTCAAATTAAAGAGTAACTGAAGTATTATTTGCCCATGGCCTGCCATTCTACAGTATACTCCCAATGCTTGCCTTCATTCCTCCATTCTATGGAAACAAACCTCAGCACTGGAAAGCAATTATGGGCTGTAGTATAAAAAACAGCAACAAATCTGTCCCTTGCAAAATTGAATGAGTTCTCAATATTTTTTTTGTCATTGAGATTTTCTGAGATATAATACCATTCAAGAGGAAAGGAGACAAAGTACCTAAAATCAACTGAAAATTTTTACAATTATTATGAGGCTATAGTTTGTGCTTTTGTTTTATTTTGCCAATGAGGCCAACATATTCATTGAAATAATTTGTTGCTATATTTTGAAAGTGATATATGTTTATCACATAAATACTTAAGAATACAAATAAGCAAGAAGATAATAAAAAGCAGACCAAATCCCACCATCTCTAGATGGCCACCAGGCATAATTTACATTTTGGTGAATCTGTATCTTCATATATGCATATCTATGTAATTTATAGAAATGGGACCATACTCTACTATTTTGTAAACTGCTTTTTAGCATAATTATGTAACAACTGCATAATTTACACCTTTGTATATCATGAAATATGCATTTTGATGACTGTGTTGCATTTCATTTAGTGAAATAGTAAGATGAGGATAATTTTAACACAGTGAGGTTTATTCTTTTTTAATTCATGTGTGCATGTGCATATCTTTTGACCACTTGCTCATGACTGGATTATAAAAGAGGATTTTTGTTTTTCTTTTATTTTTCATCAGTTAACAAATATGTAATTCGTGTGTACTTATCACTTGCTTAGAGTCCCTGGAACGTGCAAATGGTTAATGCACTTGGGTACTAACTGAAAGGTTGGAGGGTTGAGTCCACTCAGAGGTGCATTGGAAGAAAGGCTTAGTGTTCTAATTCTGAAAAATCATCCATTGAAAACCCTATGGAGCACAGTTCTACTCTGACACACATGGGTCACCATGGATTGGAATTGACTCCATGGCAACAGATTAACTGGGTATTATTTGCTTAGCACAGTGCCAGCACCTATGTACCTCTATCAACCCATATCCATCTCTAACCACTTACCAGCCTTCTTGCCTGTTATATTGGATGTGCTATCCCTGCTCTAAACTCTAAACCTTCATTTGTTTACTGGCTTCCACCCCCTCTCACCTTTCAAGGCTTCATTCTCACAATTGTCCCCTTTCTCTTCTGCATCATCAGTGTTTCCCTTGCTAATAGAGTATACAAACACAATTAAAATTTCACATCTTTAATAAATAAAGCAACCTGCAGTGGATTACATAATGGCCCCAAAAGATGTCTATGCCCTAATCCCTGGAACCTGTAAATATATTTCCTTATATTGCAAAAGAGACTTTGCAGATGTGACTAAATTAAGGATCCTGAAATGGAGTGATTATCCTGAATTATCTGGGTGTGCCCAATGTAATCACAAGGGTCCTTGTAAGAGGAAAGCATGGAGTTACAATCAGGAGAGAAAGTGACGTGATAATTGAAGTAGAGGAAGAAAAGACCATATGATGCGGGGCTGTGAGCCAAGGAATGAGGACGGCCTCTAGAAGCTGGAAAAGTGCCTCCTGAAGGAACACAGTCCTGTGGACATCATGTTAGGACTTCTGAAATCAGAACTGTAAGATAATAAAGTTGTGTTGCTTTAAGCCACTAAGTTTGTGGTTATTTGTTACAGCAGCAATTAGAAGAATTTTACACCACATTTAACCATTCATTCATCCCCAGCTGATGCCTTGTTTCTCTGATTCTTTTTTTTATTTCTCAAGGGGTTTCTACACTGTCTCCACTTCCTCTCTTCCTAGTCTCTTTTGAGCCCATTCTAATCAGGCTTTCATCTCATCCACTCCTCTGAAACTGTTTTGTCAAGATCACCAATAATTTCCACATTGCCAATTCTGAAAGTCAATTTTCAATTTTTATCTTAATGCAGATATATGCATTTCCCAAGTCTATCATACCCTAACTCTTCGCATGAGTCAGTATATGCCAACTACAGAAACAGCAGTTCCATAATCTCAGTAGCTTAATTCAGTAAAGCCTTATTTCTTGCTCATGTCACATTCCAGTATGGGCCAGTTGATGGGGTGGTGGCAGGGAGTCTGCTCCATGCAGTCATTCAGGGACTAGGGCGCCTTCCATCTAGTAGTTACATCATCTCTTAGTTTCTGTCTTACCTCTATTGGAGCTTTGCATTCAGCTTTAAGATGGAAGAAAAGACAACATGGAGAATTTCATAGGACATTTTAGGACCAGGCCTAAAGATGATGTGTATCACTTCTACTTACATTCTATTGACCAGAGTTTAGTCGCATGATACACCTACCTGCAAGGAAGGTTGGGAAATATAGTTTACTTGGTGAAAGGAGGAAAGAAAAAAATATTTGAATAACTAGGCAGTCTCTGACATATCTTTAAAATACTTTTTTCAGTTGACTATCAAAACACTATCCTCTCACTTTTTCCTCTCCTTCCTTACTACTTCTTGTTCTTAGTCTCTATTGCTGGATCCTGCAAATCTTCCTGACCTCTAAACGTTGGATTGCCACAGGCTCATGCTACCAACCTTCTTTTCTCTAGCTATACCCATTCACGAGGTGCTCATTCAGTCTCATGATTTTAAATACCATTACATGTAGATTACTCCCAAATTAATATCTGCATCACAGACTTCTCTTTAGAACTCCTTACTTGTGTATCAAACTACCTACTCAGCATTCTTATTTCATGTCTAGTGGACATCTCATATTTAACACTTCCAAAATTGCACTCTTCAATCCACCCTTTCTAACTGGTTCCTCCCCTGGTCTTCCATATCTCAATATACAGCAAATCCATTTTTATAGTTGCTGAGGTATCATTCTTGATTTCCTTTTTTTTTTTTTTCCTTTTACACGCACATAGAAACCATTAGAAGGTCTACTAATTTCTGCCAAGTATATACAGAGTTTGACCACTTATCACCACCTCCACCCTAGTCCACATTGCCATAATTTTTTCTATGGACTGTTGCAATAGCTTCTTAACTGCTTCCACTCTTGCTTCCTAGAGACTCTTATGCACACAGCAGCCAAGTAAACTTTTGAAATGCCATTTCTTTGTTCCAAACCATTCAATGAAATCCCATCTTAGTCAGAATGAAGTCCAAGCCCATATCATTCCTACAGGGCCCTACATGACCAGGGCCCTTATCTACCTCTCTGATCGCAGCCCCTGCTTCTCTCCTCTGCTTACTCCGCTGTAGTCTTCACTGTCTCCTTGCTGTTCTTCAAGCACACTGAGAATACTCCTGCCTAGAGCCTTTGCAATAGCTGTTCCCAGTGTCTGTCTACTTTCCCCCAAATAGTCTCAGGATTAGCTTCTTTACTTCCTTTAGGTCTCTGCTCAAATGCCCCATTATCCGAAAGACCTTCCCTTCACCTGATATACCCTGTTACTGTTTTGTTCCCCATTCTATTATTCAAGATGTCACCTGTGAATGAAGTCTGAGGGACTTATAGCCACTCTAAGAACTTGGGCAAGTTACTTAACCTTTAAGGCTCAATTTTCTCATCTGTAAAGTGAGGATAATAATAATAACCATGTATGTTTGTCATCAGGATTCATGAGATGTAAAATGTGTTTAACAAACCCTCTGACAAAGGATAAGTGCTCAGGAAGTGTTTTTAAGGATAACTGAAGGAACAATGGTTAAGCGCTTGGCTACTAACTGAAAGGTTGGCAGTTTGAACATAGCAAGTGGCTCTTCAGGACGAAGACCTGGTAATCAGATCCTGAAAACATTACAGCTTAGAAAACCCTATGGGGCAGTTCTACTCATATGGGGTGGCTATGAGTTGAAATCGACTCGAAGGCACCTAACAACAGGCATGAAAAAACTTGGATTAAACAAAGTCATAAAAAATTCATATTAACTGTGTATTAAAACAGGAGCCTCGTTGCGCAGTGGTTAAGACCTGTGGCTGCCAACCAAAAGGTCGGCAGTTCAAATCCACCAGCGCTCCTTGGAAACCCTATGAGGCAGTTCTACTCTTTCCTATAGGGTCAGTATGAGTCGGAATTGACTCAGCGACAACAGGTTTTTGGTTTGGCATGTATTCGGACTAAAGGTATTTTGCAGTTCCATCCTACATGTTAGTCTGTTCAATTTAGTGAATTTGAACAAGCTGCTTACTTATTATTTACAGTTGTATTTCCACATGCAAAATTAGGGCAAAACTATGTGCTTCTTACTCCTTTAACAGGAAGATTGTAGCCCAGTCAGGTGAGGGCTGTAACATGTTTTTAGCTCTGAGTGAAAGGTTCAATTATAGCATTCTGAGGATCTTTAAAATGATATTAAATGTTTGTTTTTCATAAAAATGTTCATATTTCCAACTAGAATTAATTCTCAGAAGTACAGTGCATGTACACCAGGAGGTGGGCTCTAATTATCTGATGGAAACAGGAGTGAGTTTATAAAGGATGAGGAGAAACCCACCTCTCTTCAAAAGCAGTGGCCGAGAGTTTTCTCCCTGAAAAATAAGCATCGTTTCTATTGAACCTCAAAGCAACTGTCTGCTGAACTGGGAGTTCCTGCTATTTTCATTTTAGGAAACTGAGGCTCAGAGAGCTAAGTGTTGCATAAGCTTACCCAGGGTGGCCACTAGAGAACTAAGTCTTGACCTAAGTTCTCCTTCGAAAGGCTTCCCACCCCACCGTAAAAACCTCCCTCCATGTAAAGAGGCCCCTTTGTCCCTGGTAGATCCCAAAGGAGAGCCAAGTTGTTGTCTCACTCCGGTGCACCTACTATTGTTCTGTTTGGTTGTGTTTCCTAGTCTCAGTTCTGCTCTTTTGACCAGCTCCTTAACATATCTGTGAGCTCTTTCTCATTAGGGCATTCTGCTTTAGGTAATGATAAACTCAAGGAAGTAATTTTTAAAAGGAGAAAAACCTAGCGTCTGGGGCCTCAAAAGCTTGCAAGCAGCCATCTAAGATACAACTGTTGGTCTCTTATGGTCCGGAGCAAAGAAGAGTAAAGAAAACCAAAGACTCAAGGGAGCAATTAGTCCAGAGGACTAATGGACCACATGAACCACAGCCTACACGACCCTGAGACCAGAAGAACTAGTTGGTGCCTGGCTACCACTACTGACTGCTCTGACTAAGATCACAACAGAAGGCCCCAGACAGAGCAGAAGAAAAACTGAAGAACAAAAAATCAAAGTCACTAAAATTATCAGACTTACTGGTCTGACAGAGACTGAAGGATCCTCCAAGACTATGGCCCTAAGACACCCTTCTGACCTGGAAAAGAAGCCATTCCCGGAGACCAGCTTTTAGCCAACCATGGACAGGCCCATAAAATAAACAATAACACTCGAGAAGAGCATGCTCTTTAGACCAATCAATTATACAAGATCAAAAGGACAACATTTGCCCAAAAGCAGAGATGAGAAAGCAGAAAGGAGTCAAAAATCAAGACAAAAGGAAAGGGGAACCTAGAGTGGAAATGGGGAAAGTGCTGACACATTGTGGGGAATGAAACCAATGCTATGGAATACTTTATGTACAAACTATTGAATAGGGAACTAATTTACTCTGTAAACTTTCACCTAATGCACAATAACTAATAATAATAATATTTTTTTTTTTTAATGAGAAAATAGGATTAACCACTGGCAGAAGCTTCCCTTGGAAGCCCAAGCTGGCCCACAGCCACAGGAGGAGATCTGGAGGCTCCTGGTGGAGGGCCAGTGATCTGGCCAAAGTAAGATAAGTCCCACACGCTTAGAGGAGACTGAGAAACATGGTTCATTCAGATCCATCTCCCCTCTACTCTGTCCCCATGAGTCTGAAGAACAAAGAAGTCTTGCCAACTTGGCTAACTACTACCGGAGGAGAATTTTCCAGGGAAGGGGGTAATCATCTGTATTTGTGTGATGAGTGTCAAGTGGAGAACAATTCCACTCATGACTCGTCTGAATTCCTACTCTGAGCCAGGTACTTTGCATCTCGTTTGTTGTTAGGTGCTGTCCTGTGGCTCTGACTCATAGCAACCTTATTATATACAACAGAACAAAACGATGCCCAGTCCTGCACCATCCTTACAATCATTGATATGTTAGAGCCCATTGTTGCAGCCATTGTGCCAATCCATCTCCCTTATTTAACCCTTCCAACTACTCAGCAACACAGATACTGTTATTCTCATTTCACAGAAGAGAAAATGGAGACTCTGAGAGGTGAAACATTCTTGTTCAAGCTACTAAGTGCTGTTGCTGAGATGTGATCCTGGATCCACCTAGTTCCAGGGCTTAAATTCCTTCCTCTATACCAAAGTAGAGGGTCAGCGAAAACTAGATAGATTGACAAAGTGGCTGCAATAATGGGCTCAAACATAGCAATGACTGTGAGGATTGTGAGGATGGTGCAGCACCAGGCAGTGTTTACTTCTGTTGTACATAGGGTCGCTATGACTTGGAACCGACTCAGTAGCATCTTACAGCAATATACCACATTGTCTCACCGCAGATGCTGCAGAATGGAACTTCCAGGTTGGTGGTGTCAAGATAAAGGAAAATGAAGACTTTTTTTTCTGCTCATGACATTTCCAGCATTACCTGCTTAGCTACCCTGTTTCTTAGTGACAAGTCTATTCTCCTGGTTCTTAGAAGCAAAGAACTTGAACTTGAAAGGTATATGAGCATCTTAGACGAGTCTAAGTGAACTGATACTCCAGATGCTTTGTTAGTTAATAACCCTGCCCACGAGACAGAAGAACTCACCCAGCAGCTCCATGGGAGAAAGACCTGGTGATCTGCTCCCGTAAAGATAACAGTCTAGAAAACCGTATGGAGCAGTTCTACTCTGATACATGGTATTGCTATGAGTCAAAATCAACTCGAGGGCACATAGCAAGAACAACAACATTTATGTAGCCCTTTCTATATGCCAGGCATATTTATGCCTATTCCAAAGAAAGGTGATCCAACTGCATGCGGAAATTATTGAACAATATCATTAGTATCACACACAAGTAAAATTTTGCTGAAGATCATTCAAAACTGGTTGCAACAGTACATTGACAGGGAACTGCCAGAAATTCAAGCCAGATTCAGAAGAGGACGTGGAACGAGGGATGTCATCACTGATATCAGTTGGATCCTGGCTGAAAGCAGAGAATACTAGAAAGATATTTACTTTTGTTTTATTGACTATACAAAGGCATTCGACTGTGTGGATCATAACAAATTACGGATAACATTGCAAAGAATGGGAATTCCAGAACTCTCAATTGTGCTCATGAGGAACCTCTACTTTTAGATCAAGAGGCAGTCGTTCATACAGAACAAAGGGATACTGCGTGGTTTAAAGTCAGGAAAGGGGTGCATCAGGGTTTCACCATACCTATGCAATCTGTATGCTGAGCAAATAATCCAAGAAGCTGGACTCTATAAAGAGGGACACGACACCAGGATTGGAGGAAAACTCATTAACAACCTGCAATATGCAGATGACACCACTTTGCTTGCTCAAAGTGAGGAGACTTGAAGCACTTACTGATGAAGATCAAAGACCACAGCCTTCAGTATGGATTACACCTCAACATAAAGAAAACAAAACTCCACACAGCTGGACCAATAAGCAACATCATGATAAATGGAGAAAAGATTGAAGTTGTCAAGAATTTCATTTTACTTAGAGCCACAATCAACACCCAGGGAAGCAACAGTCAGGAAATCAAATGATGTATTGTGTTGGGCAAATCTGCTGCAAAAGACCTCTTTAAAGTGTTTAAAAGCTAAGATATCAACTTGAAGACTAAGGTGCACCTGACCCAAGCCATGGTATTTTCAGTCGCCTCACATGCATGCAAAAGCTGGACAATGAATAAGGAAGACCGAAGAAAAATTGATGCTTTTGAATTATGGTGTTGGCAAAGAATATTGAATATACCATGGACTGCCAAAAGAACAAATAAATGTGTTTTGGAAGAAATACAGCCAGAATGCTCCTTAGAAGCAAGGATGGCGAGACTTCATCTCACATACTTTGGACATGCTATCAGAAGGAACTAGCACCTGGAGAAGGACATCATGCTTGGTAGAGTAGAGGGTCAGTGAAAATGAGGAAGACCTTCAACGAGATGGATTGACACAGTAGCTGCAACAATGGGCTCAAACATAATAATGATTGTGAAGATGGCTCAGGACTGGACAGTGTTTCCTTCTGTTGTACATAGGGTCTCTGTGAGTCGGAACCAACTCGATGGCACCTAACAACAACAACATATACCAGGAACTGTACTACTACATGCTTTATAGGCATCTTCTCATTTGTACTCCCAATAATTCTAGATGTGAGATGCCTTTGTTACCTCTGTTTTACAGATAAAGAAACTGATTCCCAGAGAGGTTTAATAGCCTAATCAAGATCACACAGCTCAGGTAACAGAGATGAGTTTCCACCTCCAACTACGTGCCTCCAAAGCCTGAGGAGTGAAGCCCTGCTCCCTCTCATGCTACTGGAAAGATGGCTATACGTGAAATCCTCAGAGGACACTCTAGATTGACCTCATTGTATTTTAAATATCCTCTTAAATTTGGCATCATTGTGTCTAATTAACCTTTTTTTCCAGACTCTGCTTTGTCTCTTACATTTTGTTTCTCAGTTTACCCCCTTGCAGAAAATTTTATTTAAGAAAATATTGTAAACTATTGTGTAAGGAAACTCACACAGTAAAATTACATAAGGTGTGATTTTTCCAGACTCGTATCCAACTTGCCCCTATTTTGGTTAAAAGTATGTTAGTAAATGCTTTTAGTTGGAATGAAATTGCCTTTTTAAAAATCACAGACAGATAGCAAAGAAGCATTCTTTCTCTTTAGATTACTAACAGAAACTTCATATTAACTGGAAGTGCCTCCCTCTGCGGCTCTGTTGGGGAAATTACCCATTGTGGGACTCGGAGGGGGCAGTTGGCCCCTTTAACCTGAGGTGGGAGAAGGGAAGTGCCACAGCCCCACCACCCAGGTCTGCAAATCTTCCAACTGGTTGTTTGGCTCTCCCTGTGTGTTAATCATTCATCTCAAGGATTTCTTAAAGAGTATTTATTCCCGAAATAGAGATGTGGAAGTTAGGCTATACCACTGGGCAATAATTCCATCTCCTGGAACCTTCCCATAGGAGTAAATCTGATCAATGTCACTGTTGTTAAAATTATACAAGTGAACCAACTCTAAGTGGAATTTCCCCAAATGCCTCCCTCCCTCTTGTTTTTGTGTACTTTGTAACCTAAGGAGACGTTTCCATGAGGAAGCAGAGTTTAGGTTGCAGTTACTGAGTGATATATGGAAGATCTCAAACATAGAAGCTGCCTTTAGACTTTAAAGAAGAATAAAACTCCGTTGTGTCCAAGATTGACCTGTGCAAGTAGAATGGTAAATGTTTTCCTTTGCTGAGGTGCCGTCAAGGCTCCTTCCTTCACATGAGCTATCTTACAAGATGTCCACTGTTTTCTACACTGACATCCCCATGGTGATAGAAGTACGTAAATAACACTTCCCGTGGGGGATTTTCATCCCTTGCCAATGATGCTCATTCATGACTGTGTAGCAACATACCTTGCCTTACTTAGGAAAAGATTTTCTACTGCACGAAAGTCTGCCTCAATATAAACGGTTCTTAAACACACACAATTAAATGAAGAACTGAGTTAATTACCTGATAATTCTGGCTAAGATTATTTGAAACAAAAATGACTAGGCTTTTTTTTTCTAGAAAATTTCTTCAAAGCATGTAACTTGGAATATATAGTTATATCTCAGATTACATTTTTTGAAACTTCTTTTCCTTATATCTTTTTTTTCAAGATTGCTTTTTTTTAGTCTTTTCATTTCAATTTTATTATGGAAATCAGTATGATCATATGAACAATTTTGAATCACACCCTTTAATGGAATTGAATCAAGAAGAAAAATATTTTGTCTGGCGATTTTTTGACATTTGACAGATGATGTTTACATTTATTTACTTTCTGAGAGAACTACCTGGAATCTAAGTTGAGATCCAATTTTGAGGGGTTGGTTCCGGATACTAGTGTTTAGACTCATACGATGCATTGAATTCCACTTAAGCTTTATCTCTGTAGCCAACTTAGTTTAAGATAGAGGAGCAATTTTGAATATAAGCACTCGCTGCTAACTGTAAGGCTGGAGGTTCGAGTCTAACCAGAGGAGCCTTAGAAGAAAGGCCTGGCAGTCTACTTCCAAATAATGAGTCACGGAAAATCCTAGGGAGGGCAGTTTCACTCTGACACACATGAGGTCGCCATGAGTCAGTTTGGTTGTTGTTGACAGTTGCCATTGAGTTGATTCCAACTCATAGCGACCCTGTGTGTGCAGAGTAGAACTGCTCCATAAAGTTTTTTCTTCTTGTTGCTGTTTTTTAATTTTATTTTGTTGTTGTTGTTGAGAATATACACAGCAAAACATACACCAATTCAACAGTTTCTACATGTACAATTCAATGACACTGATTACATTTTTTCAAGTCATACAACCATTTTCGCTCTCCTTTTCTGAGTTGTTCCTCTCCCATTTAAATAAACTAAAATTCCAATCTAATCTTTTGAGTTGTTGTTGTCAACTTGATCCCATATAGATAGTTCTTAAAAGAGCATAATGCTCAAGGTAGACATTTTTTACTAGTTAAGCTAAACTATTGTTTGGTTTTAAGAAGATTTCAGGGGATATTTTTGGTTTAAAGATTATCTCAAGGCAATAGTTTCAGGGGTTTGTCCAGCCTCCATGACTCCATAGGGTTTTCAAGTATGTGCCTTTCAGAATCAGATCACCTGGCCTGTCTTCTGAAGTGCCTCTGGGTATATTTGAACTGCCAATCTTTTGGTTAGTAGTCTAATGCTTAACAGTTTGTGCCACCCAGGAATATCCTGGTATCTTGGTTATCTAGTGCTGCTATAGCAGAATGGTTTTAACAATTAGAAATTTATTTTCGCACAGTTTAGGAGGCTAGAAGTCCAAATTCAGGGTGCCAGCTCTAGGGGAATTCTTTCTCTGTCTGTCAGCTCTGGAGGAAGGTCTTTGTCCCTTCTTAGCTTCTGCTCCTGGGTGACTTCAAGTGGCTCGGCATCTCTCTTCCTCCATGTCTACTTCTAGCTTGCGTTTATTCTCTTTTATATCTCAAAAAATATTGACTCAAGATACATCCTACACTAATCCTGTCTCATTAACATACAAAGCCAACCCATCCCCAAATGGGACTATAACCACAGGCATAAGATTAAGGTTTACAGCACATATTATGGGGGACTTAATTCAATCCAGAACACTTGGGTGTGGTTACTTCCATAGAAATCAGGAACAGCTCCTGGATTTCCACATGCATTACACCAGGGACTTTTTCCTTTTCTTCTGTGCCAGATGATACTGCACAAAAGACACTGGGGGGTGCTAAGGTGGGATATTGGATCCTTCCTTTATGTCGAGTAGACGTCCTGTGTTAAGCTTAGTTCCTGACAAAAAAATAAAGGTTTGCTGAATAACTAGGCAAAAGCTAAAATCAACTAGAGTTACAATCATCGATTTGTTTAATTGGTTAGGAGATATTGCCTGTTAGCATTTTTTATTATCAAACTAATGCTTTCTGTAATTAAATATGGCTGTTGTTCCCATCAGTAACTAATAATTCTACAAGCAATACTAGCTAACACTTGTTGGGTGTTCCAATGTGCCCAGCCTGGTGCTGCACACTTTACATGTAATAACTCTTCACGTCTTCCCAGGAACTCTAGAAAGTTGAATTAAGTACTATTATTATCATCATTTATAGATGAGGAGTTGGGTCATAGAGTGGCACCTATATTTTAAGTGCTTCTGAATTTGATCAAAAGTGAAGGTAAAACCGAAATGGAACTAACATGTATAGACTTTCTGCCTTATGCTAGGCACATTATATATATTGTTTAATTTAAACGAAAAGAATACCTAGAGAAAGGAATACTAACCCTGTTTTAAGGCTCCAAGGGACTAAATCTTTTCTCAAATATACTTAACTAGGAAATGGCAATAACAAGAGAGAAACCCAGGACTCTTCAGAATCTGCCTAATCAAGATATATGAGGGATCCAGTATCACACCTTAGCAGTCCGCCCAGTGACTTTTGTGCAATTTCACCTCACACATAAGGAGAAGGAACATGTCCCTAGTGTACAGGATGTGGAGATCCAGGGGTTATTCCTAATATCTATGGAAGTAAACTGTGCTTACCCCAAATCAAACGCACTGCCATCAAGTCAATTCTGATTCATAGTGACCCTATAGGACAGAGTAGAACTGCCCCACAGTGTTTCCAAGGAGTGGATGGTAGATTCGAACTGCTGACCTTTTGGTTAGCAGCTGAGCTCTTAACCATTGTGCCACTAGGGCTCCTAGACTGTGCTTATGATAACAAATTTCTCATCAGTTTGGACCAAGTTGGCCACAGAGATAAAGCTTAAATGGAATTTAGTCTAAGGCTTTTCAGAAAATGAGATGTAGTAGGACTATGATAGGCCTAGGCCTCTGGATGCTTACAAAGCATCTTATTCAGCATGTAATTCTGATATTCAGGCTTGGTTAAGAACCAACCACTGGCTAAGGAATGAAAGCAAGGGGAATAAGCACAGAGAGTGCTGTAACTGTAGATACTGTAACTCATAGTAGTAAATTTCTTTCCTAGCTAGGAACCCCTAGAAGAGAAATAGACATCTTGTCTGGGTCTCCTCCTCTAGAGCTTCTAGTTTCATTGACATGGTGGTCCACATTCCAAACCATGGAGGAGAGCTGATGGTGGGCTTCTTTTTAATCAGAGGAGCTCTACTAGGTCTATGGCTTTATCAGGGGCATCCAAATTCGTTTCTTTCCCCACTTTGTTCTTTAGCTTGGACACTCTAACAACTGGTTTCCATCTTGCATGTCCTTATCTTTTAACAGTGATTAGCTGCACTCCCTCTTTTCTTAGAACGTTTTGCCTTCACATTTGCCTAGTTGACATGTTAGGTAAACATAATTTTAATATCCATCTGATCTACTGATTTGGAATATGGAGCAGAATCCAGGAGATACTTTTACTATAAAGATAGTCAGGTGCAGATTTATCTGGAAATATTTTCATTGTTCAAGGACGAGTGTTCTGTGTAGTAAGATTCTGAGAGTTCACGAGAGCAAAGATAAGAAAGATCTCTGAGGTCAAATTGGTGGTAAATGTATCATTGTTATCTCTACTGATAACATACTTGCTGCATATTATGGGATGGAGGCTATAATGGTGATGAGGTGAATAAAGAACTGATAATAAATTGGGAAATGCTAAAATGGGGAAAGGGTAATAGTTTTGCATACACATGCACACACATGTTTATGTGTCAGAGAGAGACAAAAAGACAGATAGGGAGAAGCCATTAGACTTTTTGAAACAATTCATGGCCTGCTCCTAGGATGCACAAAGGTATAAGTCAACAAAATCTCCTGAAAGTCTACAACCCAGGGAGATCTGTGCTTTTTTTTACTCCAAGACCCAAGGGACCTCAGTTATTAAAGGTAGGAGATTTCCTAGTAGTGGGAACACAGTCATAGATTCCTAAATCCCCCAAAGTCTGACCCCTGTCATATGCCTGACATTTGCTTTCTCAGGCAGGTGTCCTAGCTAAAGGTCCATCTCTTCTTGGTGATAGACAGGTAGAATAATCTTACCTTTTATGTAAGATCCACTCCTGACTCAGAGTGGTGACGTTTTACCCTTGAATGTCCAAATGAAAAACCATATCAGAACACGGTCCAATAACCTTAATATTACATGAGAGATGTACACATACAGTAACACATGTGTTGATACCTCACAATTTTTTTTTTACACATTCATAGTGTTGCTGCCAATATGGGTTGTGCCCATTTGGTTTTTGGCTTATATATACCTTGGGATATAACCAAGAAAACCAAAATTGTTGCCATCAAGTCAATTCTGACACATAGCGACCTTATAGATATGTTGTTGTGTGCTGTCAAGTTTATTGCAACTCATAGCAATCCTATCGGACAGAGAAGAACTGCCCCATAGGGTTTCCAAGGAGCAGCTGATGGATTTGAACTGCAGACCTTTTGGTTAGCAGCCGAGCTCTTAACCACTACGTCACTAGGGCTCCCCTATAGATAGATATAAGGCATGCTAAATGCCTTAGGAGGTGTTTTAATTTCCTAGGGCTGTCATAACAAAGTACCACAAATTGGGTGACTGAAAACCATGAAAATTTATTCTCTCACATCTTTGGAGTTCAGGAATCTGAAATCAGGGTGTTGGCAGGGTCATGCTCTCTCTGTCTGCTCTAGGGGAACACCCTTCCTTGTTTTTTCCTAGTTTCTTATGGCCCCGGTGCTCATTGGCCTGTAGATGCATCACTGCAATCTCCGCCTCAATCTTCCCAGGGCTGTTTTCTCTGTGTGTCTCTCTGTCTCTGTGTCTCTTCTCCTCTTTTTATAAGGACACCAGTCATATTGGATTAGGGGCCACCCAACTCCAGTACGAACTCATGTTAACCAATTACATCTACGAAGACCCTGTTTCCAAATAAGGTCACATTCACAGGTACAAGGGTTAGGACTTGACTATACCTTTCTGGGAGGCACAAATCAATCTGTAACAGCAAAGATAGAAATATTATGAGATTTGGATGGCAAAGGCTCACAGACAAGGTGCTGAAGACCACTGGACTTAACTGGTCATGTGTCAGTATTCCTACAACTTTCACTATCCCATCTCCTGTCTGTTCCAGTTCTCAGCGCTTATCAGAAGATTCAGTCCAGCAAACTCCTATCTGCCAGGTACAGCCCCAACTCTTTTCTCTCTCTAGGTCTCTCCACTTTTAAAGCAGCTCGTTTTCAAGTCTAACATTTCAGAAATACATAAAAGAGTGCAGGATGCAGGTTTTATTCTTTCAGGTATTTGTTTTAATGCATTTACTTATAATCAGTATTTCTTTCTTATAAACACATATCAACACATATTCTCCCTCTTTGGAAAATGCTTCCTGTAACTACGCAGGGTGGTTTTTGTTTTGTAATCTTGCTTCTTAACAATAATTTAACTATTTTATGATTTTATTTATTTGAAAACACTCCCAACACAGGAATTGTTTCAGAAAGAAATATATTGTCCCAATTTGTTATCAACAGCGTAAAAATATTTTGTTCTGTTTACCCAATATGCCAGCTTTCATTTGTTTTTTCTGTCTAATCTAATCTTCTCTAGACTCTTTGATAAGGCATGAAAGTGTATGAGAAAGCCATCAGGTATAGAAAAAAGTATAGCAATGAGAAATAGTGCCATACAACTGAGAATATGCTAAATTGTGGTTCACTACGGTTTTTAGGATGTGTTTCTAAGTCTGTAATACGTTTATCCATTTTGTCTGCTTACATACATTCTGGGGAGTTTACAGACTGTGATTTATTATGTATTAAGGAAACTAGCCCATCGTGGTTGCAAAAAAAGAGAGAGCACATGCATTTTCTCATATATTTTATCTATCCCATAGAAAAGAACATGATTTCAAAGGGGATGCTATTATTTACAAAGAAACTCTGTATTAGACTTCCCTACCATATATTAGATTCCCCTAAGGGGTATTTTTTTTTAATAACAACTACCACTCCAAATCTGCGCATATAGCCCTGAAGATACATAAAAAGTCCTGACATGAGTCACGTTGAACTGTAAATATTGAATAAAAGCAAAAATTCCAAGTAGTAACTTTTCAACAATATACAAAATGTAAGAAAGAGCTTCAATAACTTCCCAGGAGGGAAAATGTAAGGGGTTAGGAAAAGAAATAGTATATTAATAGGAATTAATATACTCTTTTGAATGTCTTTTGAATCAGAAACTTCTGTTGAAGTGAACTATGGATAATGCAGAATATTTACACAGTAAAGGCAAAAAAGAATTTTTTTTATACACAGCTTTGCTTGTATTTGGGTCAAATAATGCTCTGCTTATTATGTAATGATTTCCAGTGCATCTTACCCCTGAAAGGATCAAAACAGGGGTTGAAGAAGTCATAAAATTTTATATTTTGAGAAATTGTGAAATCTGATGAAGTCTGAATTAACTACATATAAAAGTGAGAATAAAGCAAAATTTATATCTGTTTATATTGTGGTCACATCCACATTAAGGTGACATCTGAAAGGATAGCAATGACAGCAACAAAAATAGTGAAAGGATCTTAAGGTTGTAGATGTGGGTTGTGATACCCACTTCCCTTTTCCCCCGCAGGATATTTCTTAACCAGGTTACAGTAAAATGGCTTAATGAACCATACTGTTGTGTAGTAGCCAGCCTGGCATTGCTTGCTTTTTAGTGCTGTCTTTCACAGCACACAGCAGCAAGGCACCTCTGTAGAATGAGAAGTTACAATAAGGAAAATTTAGAGGTAAAAAGAAGGAAAAAATAAATGTGTCTAGGAACTACAGTCCCAGACAAGCTTGAAATTACTTTAAAAACAGCTAATTAAAAAAAGAAAGAAAGAAATGAAAAACTGAATCTAAAAACTTGTGAAATATTGCTTAGAGCAATGGAATATTTAAGTCTATTCAGACCACAGCGGTTCTGGGAACACCACCAGCAAACTGCAGTGTTAATGCCCTGTGCTTGCTGTCCCTTGGCCTCTGCTCACTAATGAGATCCCAGCCTACGTGAAGCTACATATGTCTCCCTAACCAAATGAGTTTCAGGGTCTGAGCACACACCCACTCAAAGGGGACCGTGCTGAATACGAAAGGTAGAAAGCCTGTGTTTAAAAATTTGAGATTTAAAGCTGACTAATGACCTAAATATAAGAATTCAAACCAGAAAACTCTTAGAAGAAAACAGAGGGTAATGCTTCGGGATCTAGTTTTTTTTACAGAAGATATAACACCGAAGTATGAGCAGCAACAACAACAACAAAATAGACTGAACTTCATAAAAAGAAAACTTTTGTGCATCAAAGGACTTTATCAAGAAGATGAAGAGACAACCTACAGAATGGGGGAAGATACATCAGATAACAGTTTTCATATTCCAGGATATATAAAGAATTCCTACAACTTCACAGCAAAAAGATAAACAACCCAATTAAAAAATGGGCAAGGGACTTGAATAGATATTTCTTCAGGGAAAATATACAAACAGCCAATAATCACATGAAAAGATGCTCACATCTAATCATTACTGTTGTATGCCATCCAGTTGATTCCTACTCATAGCGATCCTTTAAAAAAAAAAAGAAAAAAACCAAACCCATTGCCTTGAGTCGATTGTGACTCATAGCTACCCTAGAGGACAGAGTAGAACTGCCTGATAGGGTTTCCAAGGAGCACCTGAGGGATTCAAACTGCCAACATTTTGGTTAGCAGCCATAGCTCTTAACCACGATACCACCAGGGTTTCCAGTGATAGGGAAATGCAAATCAAAACCACAGTGAGATACCACTTCACATCCATTAGGAGGCTATAATCAGAAAAAAACAGAAAACAATGAACATTGGTGAGGTTGTGGAGAAATTGGAATCCTCATCCATTGTTGGTGGGATTGTAAAATAGCACAGCCACTGTGGAAAACAGTTTGTCAGGTCCTCCAAAAGTTAAACATAGAATTACTATATGACCCAGTGGTAACACTGTAGGTATAAAAAAAAAAAAACCCAGACCAAACCATTTGCCAGTCCAGTCTATTCCAATTCCAAATAATTGAAAGTAGGAACGAAAACAGATACTTGTACAGAAATATTCATTGAAGTATTATTCACAATAGCTAAAAGGTGGAAACAGTCTAAATGTCCATAAAAGATAAATGGATAAACCAAATTTGGTATATCCATACAATGGAATAGACTTCAGCTCTAAAGAGAAATGAGGTCCTGATACATGCTACGACATAAATGAACCTTGAAAGCATTACGCTGAGTGAAATTATTCAGACACAAAAGGACAAATATTGTACGACCCCACTTAAATGAAATAGCTAGGATAGGCAAATGAATACAAACAAAAGTTTCTTAGTGGTTACCAGGGGCTGTGGGGAGAGAGAAATGCAGAGTTATTGCTCAGTGGGTACTGAGTTCTGTTTAAGGTGATGAAAAACACTTGGATAGTGGTGACGCTTGCACAACATAATGAATGCAATTAACATCACTGAATTGTTCACTTAAAAATGGCGAAAATGGCAAATGTTTTGTTATATATATTTAACCACGGTAAAAAAAAAAAAAAAAAAGGATTTTAAAAAATGAAAAATTGGCCATAATAAAGGAATAAGATGAATCATAGAGATCAGATATCCTAGGTAATATTGAAAAACTGACTGTGCTGATCAATTTAATTCTTTTGGAATTTGTTTTAAATTAATTCCTACCAAAATGCACACAAAACTCACTTCAGGTGGCACCCTTAGTTTATAAGCCACAGTAGACCACAAGAAGATTAAGGGAACAGAAAGGAAATACATTCTCAAGGAATGTAGTATAGAGGGAAGAGAAGGCACCTACTAGCTACACATCATTAATTAAACCAAAAAACCAAACCCATTGCCACTGAGTTGATTCTGACTCATAGTGACGCGATAGGACAGAGCTGAACTGCCCCATAGGGTTTCCAAGGAGCAGCTGGTGGACTCAAACCGCCGACCTTTTGGTTAGCAGTCGTAGCTCTTAACCACTGTGCCACCAGGGCTCCCCACATTATTAATTAGCACCTTATTAAAATATTGTGTTCCCTTTGAGGCCCCATAAATGAGATGTAACTTGGAGGAATGTGTAAACAATCCCTTAAGAAAAAAAAATTCCAATGAATAAAAACTAACTTTATAGCTATCACCTAAAAAGAAGCCTAAAGTGGAATGAAGGATATAAATTCTTATGATGTTACTTCCTGTTCACTGAGATAAATAACCCAAACCCATTGCTGTGGATATGATTCTGACTCCTAGCGACCCTATAGGACAGAGTAGAACTGCCCCCATTGGATTTCCAAGGCTGTAAATCTTTTTTTTTTTTTTCATTTTTTTATTGTGCCTTAGGTGAAACTTTACAGAACAAATTAGTTTCTCATTCAACAATTGATACACAAATTGTTTTGTGACATTGGTTGTAATCCCTGCGATGTGTCAACACTCCCTTTCCACACCCCAATTCCCCATTGCCATCTGTCCATCTTCCCTGTCTCTTCCTGCCTTCTCATCATTGCTTTTGGGCAGGTGTTGACCTTTTGGTCTCATATACATGACTGAACTAAAAGCACATTCCTCACACGTGTTGTTTGTTTTATAGAGCTGTCTAATTTTTGGCTAAAGGGTGAACTTCAGGAGTGGCTTCAGTTCTGAGTTAAAAGGGTGGCTCTGGGGACCCTAGTCTCAGGGGTTCTTCAGTCTCTGTCAGACCAGTAAGCCTGGTCTAAGGCTATAAATCTTTAAAGAAGCAGACGGCCACATCTTTCTCCCTCGTAGTAGCTGGTGGGTTCGAACTGCCCATCTTTCAGCTAGCAGCCAAGCACTTAACCACTGAGCCACCAGGGCTCTCACGACTGAGATAAATGCAAGAGGGTATATTAATTCAGTGCAATTTAAATAGTAGCAGGAAGAAGAAAGGATAGCTTTAGAAAGAATTTACTTGTTATGAAACTTGGGGCTTTTGGTCAAGAAGCCTCTTCTTTTGTAAGCTATTTAAGAAATAGCTACTCAGCTGCCTTTATAGATGATGTTCATACACTCATGAGTTAGGGGAGAAGGTGGATCTGATGGCATCTTGAGTTATTTCCAACCACATAAGGCAAGTAAGGTTTAAGCAGAGATATAATTTGTAACGAAACACTGTAGAAAATGATAAACATAGGCAAATGTCCAACTGGCCCTGCTACCTCTCATTAGCATGTTAGATAGAAAAAAAGTATGCCTTAATATTGCTGATTTATTTTCATAAGACCACTCACAGAAGATATATTATAGTAGAAGGTTAAAATGGTCTACTCTGCATGCACAACTTAATACTCTAAGGAAAACCCAACCACAGTCAATCTCAACTGACTTAGATGTTGACGCTATCTTTAGAGTTGGGTATACTGCAGATGTATGTTTGAAATCAAGAGGATTTGCCAAAAGAATTAGTGGATAACTGAGCAGGCTTTGTATTTAATAACAAAATGAAGATTGAAAATTTTCTGACTGTAATGTTGATTCTTTTTCTGAACACTCACATATTCAGGCCAAATCTTATCATCAACACACATTCATTTTTTCACTCAACAACTAGTTATTGAAGCTTGCTGTGTACCAAACTCTATTTGCAGTGCAGGTAATTCAATGGTGACCACACCACACAAAATCCCTACTTTACATTTTTAGCTTAATTAGGAGTTTAAGTGCTTGTGAAGGAAGATAGTCAATAAATAAGTAAACTAATATCATTATTTTTTAGGGTGTCATGGTGTCAATGAAGAAAATAAATAAAGTGGTTTGATAGAGACTAAGAGGTGGGGCTGGGGGAGGAAGAGTCTGGGGCTATTCAATGGGGTGGTCATGGATAGCCTGGACCAGAAGTCAGGACATCTGGATTCTCACCTTATTTCTGCCATTGACCAAATGATTGATCTTAGAAAAAAGACATCTGTGGAATGAGCAGACTAGACTATGTATTTCCAGAAGCTTTTTACAGCCTGTGGTAGACAAAATTGTCCTCTCTCCACTCCATACACATACAAAAAATACCCTAATCGCTGTAATTTCTGAATATGTTACCTTATATGGCAAAAAGCGACTTTGCAGAAGGGTTAAAGGTAGGGATCTTGTGATGGGGAGACACTCCTGGATTATCCTGGTGGGCCCAGTATAATCACATGATTTCTTAAAACCGAGATGCAGCAGAAGGGGAAGACAGAGTGATTCAAAGCATGAGAGGGACTCAACCTGCCATCGCTGGAAAGGGTCCACATGGAAATCAGAAGAAAGAATGTGGAAGAATATCCAAGAATTCTTGGAGCCAAGATCAGCCTCCAGAGGACAAAGAGCAAGGAAATGGGAATCTCAGTTCTACAACCACATGGAACTGAACTGGGCCAACAATCTGAATGAGTTTAGGAATTATCTCAGCAAAAAAACTAACACACAGCCACTGAGCACCGAAACATAGAAGTCATGTTCTATTCCTCCCCATCTTCTACCTCACACATTCCCCCACCCCATCTCCAAACACTCAACAATTCCTATCCATTTTACCTCTAAAACATATGTTGACCCCATCTACTTCATCTCTTACTGGACTATTCCAACATTGTTCCCTCTACCCTTATCTTACTTTGACCCTTGACTCTTAATCTGTCCTCCAAACTGTAGCCATGATTCACTTAAAAAAAAAGTAATCATGACATGTCTTTGCACAAAATCTTTCAATGTTTCCACATAACCAAACAGATTCGGGTTCAGCCTCCTCGTAATCCAAAGATCTTCATGGCATGGCTCCTAACTCCCCCTTCAGCCTTCTACCCCGTACTCCCTGCCTGACTCTTCATGCGCTTTTGATAATTGTAATTTCTTTTTAGTGCCACCCTTAGGCACGCAAGGTATCTGTTCTGAACTTTGCTCTTTAGAGGGTCCTGGTCTGGCACTCTCTGGCTATATTCTTCCTCACAGGTAGGGAGTATATGTGGCTAAGATAAAAAGCTCACCTGAAGCCCATGCTTCCTCCTTGTAGACCATGCTACTGGTATCTAGTACCCCAGAATTCCCTGGGAAAATGGCCCAAGGCCTCTTACAGGGCCTGCATGGTTCTCCTCTCCTGGTTTATGCTCCAAAGAGTAGAATGTGGCTCTGGGCACAAGTAGGCCTGAGGAGGGCTGGTCAGGAGGTAAATGCTAGCATTGTTGCCAAGTTGAGGGGTGAGAAGGCAAGTGGGCTAAGGGCTGAGGGCTGGCTCTCACATCATCATATGTTTAGCCTGCAATTCCAATAAATCCAAAAATTCCAAATTATAACTTGATCTTCCAGGATGTTATGAAGGTGTATATGTCAAGGTAGGAGGATAGAACATATTTTATTTAACAGTTCGTTAACTTGATATATAACTTATAAATATTTAGAGATAAGGTATGTGGTCTCCATTTGTAGTTTTCCCTGATTCCTGCAAATATTAGGGACAGGTCGTTTTCCCCTACATACCATGCCTCCATATTGTTTCCATCTCTGTTCCAGGTTCTTCACCATGCCTGGAGGGACCTGCCCACCATTCTTCACCTAGCTACCACACAGGACTCAATGTAGCCTCCTACAAGAAGCTGTCAGTGACTCGCCAGCGCACTCTCTTGTTCAATATGTGCACGTGTGAAATTAGGAATTAACAAATCTCTCTAACCTATGAGATAAAACACAGAGACTACATTTTCTTCGTTTTGTTGTTTCACTACCATGGTGCTTGGCACGATATGAGTTTCATTAAAGTTTACTGAACTTAAAACTGAAAGCAAAAGGTTCATTTAGAATACACTCAACAAGCATTTATTAAAGAATAAAACAGCACAAAGTGGAGGAAGAAAGTTTGGGGGAGCACAGATGTGGCAAGTTCCTTGATCCCATGTCATATAATAGTAAGAGTTGACATTTCTTGAACTCTAACCATTTGCCAGAAACTGTGTGTTATGGATTGAATTGTGCCTCCCTTCCACCCACCAAAATATGTGTTGGAATCCTAATCCCTAAACCTGTTTGGAAATAGAGTTTTCTTTGTTATGTTAATTCAATCATATTCAGGTAGGGTGGGTTCTAAATCTAATCATTTCTGAGTTATAAAAAGAACGTATTAGACACAGGGATACACACATACCAGGGGAAGACAGACGACATGCAAGGATAGTCTAGAAGCCAAGGAACACCCAGGACTACCTACAAGAAAGGAATTGACACACAGTGGAGACCCTGTTTTAAACTTTTAGCCTGCAGAACCATGAGAAAATATATTTCTGTTCTTTAAAGCCACCCACTTGTGGTATTTCTGTTAAAGCAGCACTAGGTAACTAAGACACTGCACTAAATATTTTACGTGGGTTACCTCGTTTACTCCTCAGAACTTTACAAGGTAGGAACTATCATTATGTATCTTCATTTTTATAAATTAGGACACTGAGGAGTAGACATGTTAAGTGACTTGTCTGAAGACCCAATGCCAGTACGTGACAGATCCTGGAGAGGCTCCAAAGCCTCTGCTTTAACCACTGGACAGTGCTGCTTCCTGACACCTCCCACACATAGGAAGGGAGTGAGATCCATTGAAAAGAGAAGATACCAATGGTAACCCCCAAGGGCATGTGTAAATGTGATCTGAAAATTAATTGCATGCATTTCAGGAATAAACATAAGAACATCTGAAATGTGTAAATAACAATAAGATTGCAAATTAGGAAGGACAATTTGGATTAAAATGAGAAAAAGCTCACGTACTCTGTGGACTGTGAGCTGGGGGAGTGTCCCAAAGGAAACTGGGAGGTCTTCTCTGGAGGCCTTCACTGCAGTAGAGCTTC
Organism: Trichechus manatus latirostris; assembly: GCF_000243295.1. Taxonomy (NCBI): domain Eukaryota; kingdom Metazoa; phylum Chordata; class Mammalia; order Sirenia; family Trichechidae; genus Trichechus; species Trichechus manatus. The sequence continues at coordinate 25,109,806 of NW_004443949.1, read as the reverse complement.
TGGCAGCTTCATAACACAGGATGTAAGAGGGGAATGTATGGGGGCTGACTTGGTCTTCAATTCCAAAATGTAACACCAACACAAGTTTTATATTAAAACATTTAAAGGCATAAATTCTTCCCAACAGTTTTTCGTTTAAAAAAAGGAGTTGCCGCATTTCTTAAAATGTTCTTTAAGGCTGCTTTATGTCCCAACTGATTAGACTAAACTATTAGTTCTTTTTTTTTTTTTTTTTTTTTTAATTTTATTGTGTTTTAGGTAAAAGTTTACAGCACAAATAAGTTTTTCATTCAATAATTAATACACAAATTGTTTTGTGACATTAGTTGTAATCCCTGCAATATGTCAGCACTCTCCCCCTTTCCCTCTCTACCCCAGGTTCTCCGTGTCCATTTGTCCAGTTTTCCTGTCCCTTTCTGCCTTTTCATCTTTGCTTTTGGGCAGGCGTTGCCCATTTGGTCTCGTATACTTGATTGAACTAAGAAGCACCTTCCTCACGTGGGTTATTGTTTGTTTTATAGACCTGTCTAATCTTTGGCTGAAAGGTGGACTTCAGGAGTGGCTTCACTTCTGAGTTATCAAGGCGTCCAGGGGCCATAGTCTTGGGGGTTCCTCCAATCTCTGTTAGACTGGTAAGTCTAGTCTTTTTTTGTGAATTTTAATTTTGTTCTACATTCTTCTCCTGCTTCATCCAGAACTCTCTATTGTGATCCCTGTCAGAGCGGTCAGTGGTAGTAGCCAGACACTATCTAGCTCTTCTGGACTCAGGCTGGTGGAGACTGTGGTTCATGTGTCCATTAGTCCTTGGACTAATGTTTTCCTTGAGTCTTTGGTTTTCTTCATTCTCCTTTGCTCCAAACATGATGGGACCAATAGATGTATATTAGATGGCCGCAAGCTTTTAAGACCCCAGACGCAACTCACTAAAGTAGGATGTAGAACATTTTCTTTATGAAGTATGTTATGTCAATTGACCTAGTGGACTAAATTTTAAGTTAAATTCAGGAAAGAAACTGTTTTGCCATATGGGGAAACTATTTTAATGCCAAATAAGCAGTGAAATTTATAGTGGACAAAAACTCACCCATAAAATTTGTGCAAGAAATGTTTCTATTTTGATTTAACTGAACTTATTTACTTTCATTCTCCGTTTGGCCAAGTGCTTCGAAATTTGATCTCAGCCAATACAGGGCTTCTCTTCTCCACACCCACCTTTACCTATTCTCTGCGTTTCCAAGGATTAGGTTAAAATTTAGGGTGGTTTACACAGTGTTACCACTACCTGTCTGTCAGTTTGTCATACTGTGGTGGCTTGTATGTTGCTATGATGCTAGAAACTATGCCACCAGTATTTCAAATACCAACAGGGTCACCCATGGCAGACAGGTTTTGGTGGAGCTTCCAGACTAACACATATTAGGAAGAAAGACCTGGCAATCTACTTCCGAAAATTAGCCACTGAAAACCCTATGAATCACAACATAATGTTGTCCAATATAGTGCTGGGAGATGAGCCCTCTAAGTTGGAAGACACTCAAAATACACAGTGACTACAAAAATGGGCTGGAGCATACCAATGATTGCTTGTGAAGATGGTGCAGGACCGGGCAATGTTGAGCAACATTTCATTCTGTTGTATATGGGGTTGCCATGAGTTGGAGCTGAATCAACAGCAACTAACAACTACACTGTGTTCAGACATGGGGAGTGTGTGGGGGAGGGATGACATGCATACTGGCATTTGTGAAACATCCTTGTTGCATTCTTGCAGGTCACTGCTGCATCACTCCTCATTCATAACCTCTGGCTCCTCTGACTCTCCCCTTTGTGTCACATCCAGGCCCTTTGGGCACATGGGATCATTTCATTGTTCCTCTGCCAAGGGGTATCATGGAGAACTTAGTAAGGCTGCCTGGGCCTGTCTGACCAATGCTGTTCTGCTCCCTGCCATGCTGAAGTTTGGGAATGCTGGAATCTTGATCCCTCTCTAAGGGATCTGTACTTAGATATGGACTTGGATCTACTTTGTTCTTGGACCTTGCAACTGTGTCTGGGTTTCTGTGGAGCCCTTCCCCTAGGGGTTTTCCTAAGGAGAAGCAGGACACAGGGCCCCTTCCCAGAAACTAACAGTGTCTAGGCTTTTGAATTTCTCCTTCCTCATCCCAGATACGTTTTATCTAACCTGGGGCAGGAGGCCTTGCTCTTACATCATTAGGCATTGTTCCAAATTTTTTGTCTCATTCTAGGAGCTAAGCTTATGAAACACCAAAGACAGGAACAGACTTTGTAATTTCTTCCCCCCCTTGACACTATGTACAAGAAATTCCCAACATGCCTAAGCTAAATGAACAGCCATGGGGGAAATGTGAGGGTGTGCGGTATAACTTACAAAATACTATGCCATTGCCATTGTTTAGAGAAAAGCACCAGACAAGAAATCAGAAGATTGGAAGTTTACTCATGTGATTGTGGGCAGGTCATTTCCTCTTAGGGACTTCGTTTCTTAATCCATATAATGAGGAGGACAGAGTAGACAATTTTCCATGTTCTCTTTTGGTTCTAAAAATGTTACTTTAACTGATTTTTTTTTTTTTTTTACTTTTCATCTTGTCTGCCATCTTTTTTTTGTGATTTAGGTGAAAGTTTACAGAGCAAATTAGTTTCTCATTAAACAGTTAATACACAAATGGTTTTGTGACATTAGTTACCAACCCTGTGATGTGTCAACACTCTCGCCTTCTCCACTCCAGTTTCCCTGTTTCCATTTGTCCAGTTTTCCTATCCCTTTCTGCCTTCTTGTCTTTGCTTTGGGGCTTGTGTGCCCATTAGTCTCGTATATGTGATTGAACTATGAATTACGTCCAGCATGTGTGTTATTGTTGGCCCTACAGACCTGTCTAATCTTTGGCTGAAGGGTGAACCTCAGGAGAGTGACTGTGGTACTGAGTTAAAAGGGTGTCCGGGGGCCATACTCTTGGGGTTTCTCCAGCCTCTGTCAGACCAGCAAGGCTGGTCTTTTATTTTTCTTTTTTGTGAATTTGAATTTGAATTTTGTTCTACATTTTTCTCCCGCTCTGTCCAGGACCCTCTATTGTAATCCCTGTCAGAGCAGCCAGTGATGATAACTGGAAACGATCTAGTTGTTCTGGGGTCACTTTGTTGGAGGCTGTGGTAGTTGTGGTCCATTAGTCTTTTGGACTAATCTTTCCCTTGCCTGCAAGTGGCCATCTAAGATGTATCTACTTGTTCCATCCCACCTGGAGCAATGGAGAAAGAAGAAGACCAAAGACACAAAGGAAAGATTGTCTGCCATCTTTGACTTTTGTGCTCACATATTCATGGTGAGTAATGTGATTTACACTCCACTCGTAGCCACTTATGGGAGACATGATGGCATAACCGTTTAGTACTCACTTAACTGAAAGGTTGGTGGCTTGGACTGAACCCACCCAGTGGCTCCAAGAGAGGAAGACCTGGCAATCTGCTTCTGCAAAGATTACAGCCAAGAAAACCCTACTGAACAGTTTTACTCTGTCACATGGGGTTGCTGTGAGTCAGAATTGACTTAACCGCACCCAACAACAACAACCTAGCCATTTACAGTACTCAGAAATAGGATCCCTTGTAACCAGGTTCCAAATTATTTAATTGAGGTTAATATCTAATTAATTAAAATAGTCATATTATGAACTTGTCTGATGTAATTTAAAAGTTTTTAGTTGTCTAAAATTAGTGACCTTGAATACGTATAAGCTTCTCATCACTCTCTTTTGAAGTGTTCTATTTAGTACCAATATTTCTTATCTACTTTCTACGAACTTTTAAATGTCCTTGTTATTAACTGGAAATCCTGGTGGCGTAGTGGTTAAGAGTTCAGCTGCTAATCAAAAGGTTGGCAGTTCGAATCCACCAGGCACTCCTTGGAAACTCTATGGGGTAGTTCTACTCTGTCCTACAGGGTCACTATGAGTCGGAATCGACTGAATGGCAATGGGTTTGGTTTTTTTGGTTTTGTTATTAGATCTGGGAAAAAATTTGACCAGGTCACTGAGTATCTGACTGAGAGGTGTTTTACAAAAAGAATTAAAATCATGTTCTTATGAAAATTTAAATAAGTGGTTTTCACAAAATGAAGACTGTTTTAAGTAAAGCTTCCCATTTTCAAAATAAGTGATGAATAGTAAAATTCCACCAGACATGGTGAAGTCTTTTGAGAGTGTACGCCAAAATTCAGAGAGAAAAACACCCACCAAGTAATATAATGGGTAAAGGCTGACTTCTAGGCCACTAAGAGAAGCAGAAATGATAAATACCACACAATGTTCTAAATTAGTGTGGCAGAAAGTCTATTTATGTTACTTGTTAGTTCCCTTGTTATTATTTTGTTGTTATTAACATGGCTGGCATGTATGCTATAAAACACCAAGGTCATATTTTCAGTTTTCAATCAATATAAAAAAAAATTTCTAAGAGCTCTGCTAGCCTTAATATTAGCCTTAAGATTACTTGATTCTAAAATAGGAATAATAATATCTGCACTATATCTCACTGAGTTGATCTGAGAATTAAAGATTTTTTTCACTAAGCAGTGTTTGTAATTTTGCGTTCATGCGATTATTTGCTTAAGGCCTATCTCTCCCAGTGAGTCATTAGGTCCATAAGGGCAGGGAGAGTGTCTATTTTACCCACTGCTGTGTTTCTAGGACCTAGCACAGTGCCTGGATTGCCTGGGTCGTACAAACGGTTAACGCACTCAGCTGCTAACTGAAAAGTTGGAGGTTCGAATCCACCCAAAGATGCCTCAGAAGAAAGCCCTGGTGATCCACTTCTGAAAAAAATCAGGCATTGAAAACCTTATGGAGTTCTTCTCTGACACACATACAGTCACCATGGGTTGGAGGTGACTCGACACTAAGTCGTACTGGTAACACAGCGCCTGGTACATCACAGATGCTCAATTTGTAAGCCTGTTGAATGAGAAGAGTCAACCTACCATGAATCTTTATATAGGACATTGAGAATAGGTGAGTAACATTTCAACCTTGCTGTCAGAAAAAAGCTATAGAAACGTGTGACCATGTTTTATGTCAAGTGTATATCACAGATATTATTGATAAAAAAAACAAACTTACAACACTAAAACATATCTCAGTAAAGTTATTTCTCTAGGAATCTAACTTAATAAGCACCTCATATGGAGTTTTCTGAAAACCTAGAAAAGGAGAGAAATACTATAAATTAGTGCTACTCAAAGTATGGTCTGCAGATCAGCAGCATCAGCAGCACCTGAGAACTTGTTAGAACTGCAAATTCTCTGTCCTTACCCGAGACCTACTGGGAAAAACTCTAGGGACGAGGGCCACCAGTCTGTATTTTAACAAGCCCTCCAGAAGATTCTGATATACACTGAAGAACCATGCCTCAAATGATCTGCTTTACGTATTAGGTCTCTCAGCTTAGCTTAATACCAAACCAAAAACCAAACTCGTTGCCGTTGAGTCAACTCATAGAGCCCTATAGAGCAGAGTAGAATTGCCCTATAGGGTTTTCAAGGAGCGCCTGCTGGACTCGAACTGTTGACCTTTGGGTTAGCAGCCAAACTCTTAACCACTACGCCACGAGGACACAGTCAGCCCAAAATTAAGTTCTCTAGCTTTAGCTTAAATAATAATATAACAATTACATTAACAACAACAATAATAGCTAGTGTATTTTGAGGACTCTGTATGTTCCAGGCATTGATTGTAATACATAAGTCTCATACACACTTATATGGTGACTTGGTGGTACAACAGTTAAGCGCTTGGCTGTTAACAAAAAAGTTCGCAGTTCTAACCCACCCAGCAGCTATGTGGGAAGAAGACCAGTCTATCTCCTTCCGTAGAGATTACAGCCTAGAAACTGTATAGGGCAGTTCTACTCTGTCACATGGGGTCTCTATGAGTTGAAATCGACTCAGTGTCACCTTACAACAACAACATACACACTTATGCAGTAAAAACCATTATTCTACCTATTTTATGCATTAGAAAACCAAGATTTTATTAGACGATTTTCCCATGGTCAATCAGCTAGTGCTTTAAATCTCAGTAGCCCTGTGTCAAAGTCAAGCTAGCTACTACATGATACAGATTCTGTGCCAACCTCCTGGCTGAAGAAAGACCCTTATGTTTTGGATCATCATGTATAATGAGGGGCATATGTGAGCAAGTCCATAAAGCCGACTGACTCCACATTCAAATGAAGAGTGTAGCACCTCACTTCCAAGGAGATGAGTCATGGGATGCCTGCAGTTGAGGTCAGAATTTTCAAGAATTATCTTTGAATCTTTCCCATGCAAGGGTGAAATTGTGTAGTGTTCTCTACATAAACCTTGATGAGCGTTTGCCAAAAGCAGTGATTCTTTTCAGTTGGCAGAGTTGGTACTAGTCAGTCCTTTCTGGAAATACTTAGACAAGAGTATCTATTGTTTCTTGAGATTTATTTTCTCCCTCATCAACCTCAAAAGAGAACTTAGAAAGTGGAAGGGAGGAATACATTGAGGCAGGATGTAGGAAGGGAGGGGAGAGAGGAAGAATATGTACAAGAAGGAAAAGATAGCAGATGTTGATGCTGTATCCTCAGTCTTTCACCGTTGGTCCAGGAAGCATCACACACGTGAAATCAGGAGTGGGGAGGTAGGCTGAGACCTACCTGGTCAGAATAACGGGGCGAAGAGAGTGAGGCAGAGGAGTGAGTGTCTAGGCTGGAACAGAACATGTGGGCCTAGAGAGATCTTAGCTACACGACAGGATGGAGGGACGCAGGCTAAGTGGCCATGTGGCTAGCAGGGGCATGACCGATATTGAAAAAGAGTCCAAGAAGGCAGCAAATGCACCATGGTCAGAGGTAGCAGCTGACACAGTTCCCAAAGAGAAATTGTGCTAATGGAGGCTGACTGTCACATGCTTCTCTGAGAGCTCTCCCTGGGGACTTACCTTTTCAACATCATCCAGGGTGGTCTGTTCCAGGGCCCCAGCCCACGTCAGTAAGAAACAGTACCAAAATCAGTTGCCACAGAGTTGATTCTGAATCATGGAGGCCCCTTGTGTGTCAGAGTAAAACCGTGCTCCATAGGGTTTTCAAGGCTGTAAACTTTTGGAAGCAGATCACCAGGCCTTTATTCCAAGGCACCTCTGGATGGACTCAAACCTCCAACCTTTTGGTTAACAGTTGAGCACATTAATCATTTGCACCACTTAGGAAGAGAACTAATAATCACTGAGTGCCTGCCATGCAAAGCATTTTGCTAGTCACTTTCAGTCATGTATCTAGGGTATTGCACTGGTCCTGGGTGCGTGGCACCACTGAGCACTTTCTATTAACCTGGTACAGCCCAACGTTCTTTCTCAAGCATGGTAATGTGTTAATTAAAAGATTAACGTGAAGCAGAGCCAACATGGTGCAATAGACAGAAGCATCATGTCGTCCCTCTGCAGCAAAGACCTGATAAACTAAGTAAACCAGTTACAAACTTCAATCCTGGAACCCTAAGCATCAAATGAAGGAATAAAGAACTCAATCAAGCACCAGAAGGAGTAAGAAACTGACAAAGAACAGAAACAAGGAGAGCTATGGAATGGAAGTCCCTTACCAGCTAACATGGCCGGATTCACCATCTTGGACTACAGCCACCAAAGAATGTAGCAGGGAGTACGGGAAGGAAACTTCACGGAGCTCCCAATAGGAGACAGAGCACCAGTAACCAGGGATACACGTTTTCCCACCCCCGACCCTTTCCCTCTACACGGCCTCTGCCACTTTCCAATGGGCCACGGTTGCTCAGCCAGAGAGACACTAGCTCACTGCCACCAGGGTCTGCCCCACTCCCATTGGCTGGCCCCTTCAGCACCATTTTGTAATTTTTTTTTGGTTTGTCTTTCTTATTTGTTTGTTTGTTTGTTTTTTTTATTTTTTATTTTGTGGCTTTTTTTTGTTTCTTCTCTCTCTCTCCCTTCCTTCCTTACCTTTCTTCCACCCAGCTAGCCCCATGTGCCATCCCCTTCCCTTCTTGACAAGCTGTGTTTTTTTTGGTTTGTTTGTGTTGTTCTTTTTTTTTTTTTTTTCTTCTTTTTTCTGTTTCTTCTCTCTCTCTCCTTTCCTTCCTTTCCTTTCTCCCACTCACCTAGCCCTGTGCACTGCCCCCGCCCCTTCTGGAGGGGCCGTGCTGCACAGCTCTGTTGGAGAGTCACTGCACTCGGCCTTCCAGTGCCTGCGCTGCTGTCATGGACTGGCTCCCTCATTACCATTTTTATATTATTTATTTACTTATTGTTTGTTTTTTTCTTCTTTTCTCTCTCTCCCTTTCTTTCCTTTATCCCATCCACCAAGCCCTGTGTGCTGCACCCCCCTTCTGAGCTGTGCTGTACCGCTTGGCTGGAGAGCATCTGGCACATGGCCTCCCCAGGTCTGTACTGCCACTACAGGCCAGCTCCCTCAGTGCCATATTTTTTATTTCTCTTTATCTTTCCCCTTATCCTTTTCCTTCTCCCTCCCACCTAGGTCCTGCACTGCCTCCACTCCTTCCTGATGAGCCATGCTGTGCTACCTGGCGAGAGAGACATCAGCTCGCTGCCACCCCAATTCCACCCTGCCCCCAATGGCCGGCTCCCCCACCACAATATTTTCTTTTGTTTTTATTTATTTTTATTCATTTGATTGTTGGTTTCTTCTATTTCCCCTCTTTCCTTTCTCCCACCCACATAACTGTGTGTGCCACCTACACCCCTTCTTGATATGCTGAGCCACACAACTCAGCTAGACAGCCACCAGCACATGGCCTCACCGGGTCTGCCCTTAACCCCCTGGCCGAATCCTACCACACCACCATTTTATTTACTTATCTTTTTTTTTACTTTATGTTTTTCTTTTGTTTCTCTCTTCTTTCACTCAACAACTTAGCTCTGCATATTACATCCTCTCTTTCCTTCCTGCCTATCTGCACCATGTGCTGAGTGCCATGCCCCTGAGCAGTACCAATGAGGTGTCCCAGACTTTACCCTGCACCGCCTCCAGCCCTGCCCTGTCACTGCCAGTTCATACTGCAAACTACCTAACCCTGTCCCTCCACCCCACTACACCTGCCCTGGTACACCATACCTGAGTGACCAGACAAGATGGTGAGAAGTATCCTGTCCATAGGCAAGCAAGCAACAAGGCACACTAGCCCTCCTGCCCAGACATAACCAAATAAAACAAAATATCAGGACAAAAACAATCAAACCTACAATAAATAAATGAAGAAAATAATTTCTGAATGTCCTGGACACAGCAGACAATATCAAAACATATTAAAAAAAAAAAAAAACAGGAAAGGATGGCTCCACAAAGTGACCAAAAAAAAAAAAAAAAAAAAAAAAAAAAAAAAAGGAAAGGAAGGCCCCCCAAAGAAACCAAAAAAAAAAAAAAAAGAAAACAAAAACAAACCACAGATTAGATGGCCTTTTGCTAGAAGAAAAGGCACTGGAACTACCTGATAGGGAATTCAGAACTCTAATACTCAGGGTTCTCCAACAGATAGATGAAGGAAAACGAAGACAAAAATAAGGAAAAAATAGACAAAATCATGGAAAATACAGAGAAAATCATGGAAAAGACAGAAAAAACAATGGAAGAAATCAAGAAAATAATATAGGATCAAAATGTCAAAATAAATAAAGAAATCATACAAAAAGAGCAATTAGAAATTCAATAGATAAACAACAAGATTTCAGAAATGGACAATGCAAAAGAATGTTTTAGGAGCATTTTTGAAACAATAGAAGATGGGACCAATGAAATTGAAGGCAAATCCTTGGATATCACTTTGTTTGAAGACAAATTAGAGCAAAGAATGAAGAAAACCTGAGAACTATGGCGGATACCATCAAAAGCAAAAATTTGTGTGTGATCAGAGTGCCAGAACAGAGGGAGAAAATGGAAAACACGGAGAGGATCATTGAAGATTTGCTAACAGAAAACTTCCCTAATGTCATGAAAGATGAAAAGCTGACTACCAAGAAGCTCAACGAGCCTCATATAGAATAACCTCAAAAGAAAAACACCAAGACATATCATATTCACACTTGCTAAAACCAAAGACAAAGAAAGAATCCTGAGAGCAGCTCGAGAAAAACAAAAAGTCACATACGAAGGGGAAACAATAAGACTAAGCTCTGATTACTCAGTAGAAATCATGCAGGCAAGAAGGCAATAGGAAGACATGCATAAAATCTTGAAAGAAAAAACTGCCAACCAAGAATATGTCCTGCAAAACTCACTCAAATATGATAAGGTAATTAGGACATTTCCAGATACACAGAAATTAAAGGTATATGTAAAAACCAAATCAAACTTACAAGAATTATTAAAGGGAGTCCTTTGGTTAGAGAACCAACAACATCAGACAATAACCTGATCTAGCACATAAGACAGCATCAGCCTGATACCAGCCTAGGTAATTAACTGTCAAGGATAAAACAAAACTAAAAAATTTACAATAGGGAACCAGAGACATCAATCTGTAAAGGACAACAACGTCAAAACAATACAAAAGGGAATAAACGGTATAGGTATAGAACTTTCAAATGGAGAGGAAGTCAAGGTGCTATCAAGTAATAAAAGACTGGTATAAACTTTGGAAGATAGGGGTAAATTTCAAGATAACCACAAAGAAAGTTAACAAACCTACTCATCAAAATAAAGAAGAAAAATATAAAGTCTCAGTAAACACAAAATCTACAAAAATTAAAGAAACCAAAAAAAAAGTCCACAAACAAAAGGAATTCAGCACAGAAGAGTAAGAGAAACAAAGAAAATGTCAGCACCACAAAAAAAGCACTACAAAATGACAGTAATAAACTCACACCTATCAATAATCATACTAAATGTAAATGGCTTAAATGCACCCATAAAGAGACAGAGTGTGACAGACTGGATAAAAAAAACAGGACCCATCAATATGCAGTTTACAAGAGACACACCTTAGAAACAAAGACATAAATATATTAAAAATCAAAGGATGGAAAAAAATATATTACGCAAACAGCAACCAAAAAAGAGCAGGTGTGGCAATACTAATCTCAGATAAAATACTTTAAAACAAAATCCACCATAAAAGACAGGGAAGGACATCATATAATGATTAAAGGGACAATCCACCATAAGGACATAACCATAATAAATATCTACGCACCTAGTGACAGGGCTCCAAAATACATAAACGCTAACAGCACTGAAAAGAGAAATTGACAGTTACACAATAATAGTAGGAGACTTCAACACATCACTCTTGGTAAAGGACAGAACATCCAGAAAGAAACGCAACAAAGATACAGAAGATCTACAGACCACAATCAATCAACTTGACCTCATAGACATATATAGAACACTCCACCCAACAGCAACACAGTACACATTCTTTTCCAACACACATGGAACATTCTCTAGAATAGACCACATCTTAGGCCACAAAGCAACCCTCAACAAAATCCAAAACATTGAGATAATACAAAACATCTTCTATGGTTACAACACCATCAAAGTAGAAATTAATAACGGGAAGAACAAGGAAAAACAATCAAATACATAGAAACTGAATAACACCTGGCTTAAAAACCACTGGATAATAGAAGAAATCAAAGATGGAATAAAAAATTTCTGAGAATGAAAACATATCATACCAAAACATCTAGGACACAACAAAGGTAGTGATCAGAGGTCAATTTATAGCAATAGATATACACAACAAAAAAGAAGAAAGAGAAAAAGTAAAAACATTATCTATACAAATAGAAGGAGAACAGCAAAAGAAGCCCACAACCGCCAGAAGGAAGGAAATAATAAAGATCATGACAGAAATAAATGAAATAGAGAATAGAAAAACAATAGAAAGAATCAACAAAACCAAAAGTTGGTTCTTTGAAAAAGATCAACAAAATTGACAAACTTTTGGCCAAATTGACCAAAAAAACAGGATGCAAAAAACCCAAATAAGAAATGAAATGGGGGACATTACAACAGACCCAACTGAAATAAAAAGGATTATAACAGAGTACTATGAAAAACTATACTCTGACAAATTTGAAAACCTAGAGGAAATGGACCAATTTCTAGAAACACACTACCTATTTAAACTAACACAAACGGAGGTCCAAAATTTGAACAGACCTATAACAAGAGAAGAGATTGAAAAGGTAATAAAAAAAAACTCCCAGTAAAAAAAAGCCTTGGCCCTGTTGGCTTTGCTGGAGAATTGTACCAAACATTCAGAGAAGAGCTTGCACCAGTACTACTCAAACTTTTGCATAGCATAGAAAAGGAAGGGATACTTCTGAATTCATTCTATAAAGCCAGCATAACCCTGATACTAAAGCCAAGCAAAGACACCACAAAGAAAGAAAATTACAGACCAATATTTCTCTTAAACATAGATGCAAAAATTCTCAGAAAATTCTAGCCAGTAGCATTCAGCATCATATCAAAAAAATAATACACCACAACCAAGTGGGATTCATACCAGGTATGCAAGGATGGTTCAACATTAGAAAATCAATCAACATAATCCACCACATTACTAAAACAAGAATATCATGATCATCTCAATCAATGCAGAAAAAGCATTTGATAAAGTCCAACACCAATAAAAACTCTCAATAAAATATGTATAAAAGAAATTCTTCAACATAATAAAGGGCATCTATACAAAACCAACAGCCAACATCATTCTTAATGGAAAGAGGCTGAAAATATTTCCCCTGAGAACAGAAACAAGACAAGGATGCCCTTTATCACCACTCCTATTTAACATTGTGCTGGAAGTTCTAGCTATAGCAATAAGGCAAGAAAAAGAAATACAGGGCATCCAAATTGGTAAGGAAGAAGTAAATCTATCCCTTTTTGCAGATGATAGGATACTGTACATAGAGAACCCAAAGGACTCCACAAGAAAACTACTGGAATTAATAGAAAGATTCAGTAGAGTAGTAGGATATAAGATAAACATACAAAAATCAGTTGGTTTCCTGTCTTAGTCATCTAGTGCTGCTATAACAGAAACACCACAAGTGGATGGCTTTAACAAACAGAAGTTTATTCTCTCATAGTCTAGTAGGCTAGAAGTCCAAGTTCAAGGTGTCAGCTCCAGAGGAAGGCTTTCTCTGTTCACTCTGGAGGAAGGTCCTTGTCATCAATCTTCCCCTGGACTAGGAGTTTCTCAGTGCAGGGACACTGGGTCCAAAGGACACGCTATTCTCCTGGCTCTTGCTTCTTGGTGGTATGAGGTCCCCACATCTCCCTGCTCTCTTCTGTCTTTCATATCTCAAAAGAGATTGGCTTAAGACACTATGCAATCTTGTAGATCTCATCAATATAACTGCCGCTAATCCATCTCATTAACATCATAGTGATAGGATTTATATCACATCAGATGACAAAATGGTAGACAATCATACAATACTGGGAATCATGACTTAGCCAAGTTGACAGATATTTTCGGGGGACACAATTCAATCCGTGACAGATTCGTATACACCAATAAAAAGAACTATGAAAAAGAAATCAAGAAAGCAACACTATTTATAACAGCCCCTAAAAAAATAAAATACTTAAGAATAAATCTAACCAGGGACATAACAGACCCATACGAAGCAAACTACAAAACACTACTGCAAGAAACCAAATGAGATCTACATAAATGGAAAAACATACATGCTCATGGATAGGTAGACTCAACATTGTGAAAATGTCAGTTCTACTTAAAACAATCTACAGATACAATGCAATCTTGATCCAAATACCAACGGCATTCTTTAACAAGATGGAAAAACTAATCATTAAATTTATATGGAAAGTAGAGAGGCCTCGGATAAGTAAACCACTGTTGACGAAGAAGAATAAAGTGGGAGACCTTGTACTACCTGACCTCAGAACCTACTATACAGCTATGGAGGTCAAAACAGCCTGGTACCAGACTGGTACAAAGACAGACACATTGACCAATGGAACAAATCAAGAAGCCAGATATAAATCCATCCACCTATAGTCATCTGATCTTCAATAAAGCCCCACAGTCCATTAAATGGGGAAAAGACAGTCCTTTTAACAAATGGTGCTGGCAAAACTGGATGTCCTTCTGCGAAAAAAAAAAAATTAAAAAGGACCCATACCTCACACCATACACAAAAACTAATTCAAAATGGATCAAACACCTAAATATAAAACCAAAAACTACAAAGATCATAGAAGAAAAAATAAGGTCAACACTAGAGGCCCGGATACATGGCATAAATAGCATACAAACCATAACTAACAGTACACAAACACCAGAAGATAAGCTAGATAACTGGGATCTTTTAAAAATTAAACACTTATGCTCATCGAAAGATTTCATCAACAGAGTAAAAAGAGAACCTACAGACTTGGAAAAAAATTTTGACTATGACAAATTAAACAAACATTTAATCTCTAAAATCTACAGGAAAATCCAAAACCTCTACAACAAAAAAACAAATAATCCAATTAAAAAATGGGCAAAGGATATGAACAGACACTTCACCAAAGAAGACATGCAGGCAGCTAGCAGACACATGAGGAAATGCTCGAGATCACTAGTCATTAGAGGAATGCAAATCAAAACCACAATGAGATACCATCCCACCCCAACTTTACTGGCATGAATCAAAAAAAAAGAAAATAACAAATGTTGGAGAGGTTTCGGGGGCTTGAAACTCTTATGCACTGCTGGTGGGAATGTAAAATGGTGCAACAATTTTGGAAAATGATATGGTGCTTCCTTAAAAAGTTAGAAATAAAAATACTATATGATCCAGCAATCCCAATCCTAGGAATATATCCTAGAGAAATAGGAACCATCACACAGATTGACATATGCACACCCATGTTCATTGCAGCATTATTCACAATAGCAAAAAGATGGAAACAACCTAAATGCCCATCAACATATGAATGGATAAACTATGGTACATACACACAGTGGAATACTACGCAACAAAAAAGAACGACGAACTGCAAAACATCTCACAACATGGCTGAATCTGGAGGGCATTATGCTGAGTGAAATAAGTCAATCACAAAAGGACAAATACTGTATGAGACCACTATTATAAAAAGTCATGAAAAGGTTTACACACAGAAAGAAATAATCTTTGATGGTTACTAGGGAGGTGAAGGGTGGGGAGGGAAAAACACTAACTAGATAACAGATAAATCGTAACTATGGTGAAGGGTAAGACAGTACACAGTTCTGGGGAAGTCAGTACAACTTGACTAAGGCAAGGTCATGGAAGCTTCATAGACACATCCAAACTTCCTGAGGGACTATATTACTGGGCTAAGGGCTGGGGACCATGGTCTTGGGGGATGTCTATCTCAATTGGCATAACACAGTTTATAAAGAAAATATTCTACATCTACTTTCATGAGTAGTGTCTGGGGTCTTAAAAGCTTGTGAGTGGCCATCTAAGATACCCCACTGACCCCATCCCATCTGGAGCAAGAGAGAATGAAGAAAATCAAAGACACAAGGGAAAGATTAGTCCAAAGGACTAATCGACTACAACTACCACGGCATCCACCAGACTGAGTCCAGCACAACTAAATGGTGCCCAGCTACCACCACTGACTGCTCTGACAGGGATCATGGTAGAGGGTCCTAGACAGAACTGGAGGAAAATGTAGAACAAAATTCTAACTCACAAAAAAAGACCAGACTTACTGGTGTGACAGAGACTGGAGAAATCCTGAGAGTATAGCCCCCGGACACCCTTTTAACTCAGTGCTAAAGACCTCCTGAGGTTCACCCTTCAGCCAACGATTAGACAGGCCCATAAAACAAAATAAGACTAAATGAGCACACCAGCTCAGGGGCAGGGATGAGAAGGCAGGAGGGGACAGGAAAGTTGGTAACAGAAAACCCAAGGTCAAGAGGGTAAGTGTGTTGACATGTCGTAGAGTTGGCAACCAACGTCATGAAACAATGTGTGTATTATTTATTTAATGAGAAACTAATTTGCTTTGTAAACCTTCATGTAAAGCACAATAAAAAAAGAAAAAAAAAGATTAATGAGCTTGACTTTTGGGCTGATATTATGGTAAAATTATCTAAAAGAAGAGCGTCAGATGTTTGGACAGGGGCACAATTGCAGTGCTTGCCATAAAAGCCATTTTCTGTAGATACGCCGTTGGGCGTATTGGGTTAATAGAAACTGCTCAGGCTGGTTGCAATACCTGCCATGCCCTGCTTATGCTTCTGGTCACTTTACAGATACTAATTCAGTGGAGTCTCTCAAAATACCTAAACAATAGGTGGTATTATCACTCTCATTTTATGGATGAGAAGAATGAGGTTTGGAGACATTAAATAAGTTGTCCAAGATCACCAGCTGGTAAGTAGCAGAGCCAGCTCTCTCTGACTCTGTTTTTTACCCCATTCGATGCTGCCTGCTGGAATGGCGAGAGGAGAACAGGGAATTCTAAGCATCAGTGCTACATCCTGAGGCTGAATAGGGAACTCTTGGGTGAGAATAGACCTCCCAAGTTATATGAGTTATTGTTCTTATAGGAGATCTTTTTGGGGGTTTGATTAGGTCCCAATCAAAAAGTAGCCTATGAATTCAAAAAAGGAGGCTTATTTTTTGTTTATAAAGCTAATCCCTGAATCCCAAGGCATCAGTCTAGGGGTACAAATGAAGTCATACTGATATTAATAAATAATTTTTCTATGACTTGCATATTCACATACTCAGGTGTACCTACCCTTATCTTAAGGAGTCTCCAAAGGTGTCATGAGTGGGCTCACTATGAGTCTTCTCGGCTACCATGTGGTGTCCACCATTTTTTTCCTTTCCTACTTTGGGTGATGTCAGATGCTGGGTCTTCTCACTGCCACTAGCAGAGTAGTTAGATTCACTTCATGATTCCCACTGCTACTCAAGTCCACCAGGAGAGCACAACTGACGATCTGGGGCTCTCAGAGTGGCCAGTGCCACTGGTGCCACTCCTGTACCAGGTAACGGATTGATCCACTGCCAGGAAACAACGACCATGTCTGTGGTTGGCCACCAGAGGCATTCTTACGGGACCAAGACCATGGCTAACATCTTTCTTAGGATGTACCCTGTGTGTCGATGTAAGGAGATATCTTCCTTGTGTGGAATTTTCCTCCAGTTTACCATGTGTGACTAGACATGTTTGAAATCAGTATTCAGCATAGGTTCAAATTGGGACATACTCAACCCCATGCCCCACCCCTAACTTCACATGCTAACTTCTAGAACTCTACTTATCAATGGGAAAAGTGGTCCAGTATTATAGGGAAGATTTAAGTACAAGGAAAAATCAAAATTATATAAATTATAAAGTAGTAATGAGTGTACTTTCCAATCTGGTGATTGTGATAATCTGTTTTTCATAGTAAGAGAATTGGCTGAGATTTAGGAGGATGAAAAAATCTTATTATGATTTATTTTATTAGGATAAAATAAGATACATAACAAGAAAATGTTCAAAGTGTAGGTTGTCTTGGTCCTGGTTTAGTGGTGGGAGTTAGGATAACATATATAAAGGATGTTTTTCACAAAAGGTATGAAGCAATTTGTTGCTATTAGGTTGAGGTATACTTTGGATAAGGAGCCCTGGTGGCACAACAGGTTAGGCACTTGGCTGATAACCAAAAAGTTGGCGGTTTGAACCCACCCAATGGCTCCATGGGAGAAAGACCTGGTGACCCACTCTCATAAAAACTACAGCCTAGAAAACCTTATAGGGGCAGTTCTGCTCTGTTACATGAGGTCACTGTGAGTCGAAAATCGACTCGACAGTACCTAACAACAAGATATTTTGCATGCTGTTATTAGGTATTATGGCCAAGATGTCCTAAAAGACCCACATACCCATTTGGTCTAGCCAGCTTCCACTGCAGGTTCTCTGATGTTGGTGGAGCAATGGCAGATAAGGCAATGAATGATATAATAACCCCATATTGATAGTTGAACCTTGAGCTCTGAACTCCAATGCTAGCCTTTAATGAGCTGAACTGGACCACATGGAAAACTCCTTTTTCCTAAACTAGTAAGACATATAAACAATATACTAAGTGAAAGAAATTGGACACAAAAGGTCACATGTTATGTGATTCCATTTGTATGAAATGTCCAGAATGGGTACATCCATAGAGACAAGAAGTAGACTAGTGCTTGCCAAGGGATGTGGAGAGGGAGGAATGGGGACTGACTGCTAGTAGTTACAAAGTTTGTTTTTGGGGTGATGGAATTAGATAGTAGTGATGGTAAAACAACATAGTGAATATACTAACTACCACTGAACTGTACACTTTAAAATGGTACATTTTATATTAAATGAATTATATTTCAGTTTTAAAAAGTTTAAGCTTTGGTTTAAAGGAAGCCACAAAGGCTATTTTATTTTTTTTACTCTGCACCCTACCCCAAAGCCAAAACTCACTTCTATTCCTATAATGGACAGAAAGGCTAGGATCACCCTTCTGTTAGCATCAGGAAAAATGAAATAAAAATGAAAGCAACAGCAACAACAAAAAGAAAGCAGACTAGAAAGGAGCGTGGTTGTTCCTAGAGTCCAAGATCAAACTGGCCTGAGCTAGGCAGGAACAGAAGTCCCTTGATTTGGCTACCAAGTGGGAGAAAGGGCAGATATCAAAGGGAAGAGCCAGGACAAAAGCAAGATTAAAAAAGCCCATACCCTCCCTAAGTGAGCAGGCTTAGCCTTTATAGGAGGGAACAGATTGAAGTCCATGCGGATGTGTTTGCAATGCTTGTCCCTTAGAAGATGTGTTCCATTCAGTGCCTTACAATCAGACATACCCAAATCCATATTTCTCCTCCTCAGGGGAGGAGGAAAGAAAGGAAGGGGAAAGATGACTTCCTTTACCCAGAGGCACAATACATGTTCCCAACTGCAGATAAGATAAATAAAGAATTGTTGTTGGCTGTGGTCGAGTCCTTTTTTTCCCCAACTCATAGAGACTCCCTGTGACGGAGTAGAATGGCCTCACAAGGTTTCTTAGGCTGTAATCTTTACAGAAGTAAATTACCAGGTCTTTCCCCACCAAGCTTTTAGTAACCAGCTGAGTGCTTATCTACCCATTTGTGCCACCAAACCAAGAACCAAACCCATTGCCATCAAGTGGATTCAGACTCATAGTGACCCTATAAGACAGAGTAGAACTGCCCCATAGGGTTTCCAAGATTGTAAATCTTTACAGAAGCCAACTGCCACATCTTCCTCCTGCAGAGCTGAGAGGTTTGAACTGTCAACTTTTTGGTTAGCAGCTGAGCACTTAACCACTGCACCACCAGAGGTCCTTAAATAAAGAATACCCATGGAAAAAGAAAGGCAAAGAAATTGGGACAAAATAAAACATAATCCCAGTATTTTCTGTTACTCTTTAATCCTTCTCTGTATTCAAGAAGCCACCACTTTACCTTTTTATTTATTTTTTTTATTTTTGGTTTCAAGTAAGAGTCCTCCCCTCCACACCCCCACCAAAGCCCCTACTGCCCCCAGCCTAAGCAGCTACCATGGCTGAGGTGTCTGGCACGGCATTGTCCCAGGCGGGTTGGTATCTTTCAGATGAAGGCATTGAACCTTGTACAAGTTCTCCTGACAAAGTCAATGTAAATGACGCGTCAATATCTGAGAACAATTGGCAAGAAATTCCTCCCCAGAGACATCAGTGGTGGAAAGGTAGAAAAGCTTGAAGGTCCACGTGTTTTGCAGATTGCAAAAATTTGCAATGTTGCTGCACCAAAGGATAATGGAGAATCTCAGGCTGTACCAAGAATGCTGCGTTTGCAGATGACTGATGGTCATATAAGTTGCACAGGAGTAAAATTCAATAATATGTCAAAAATAAGCCTGAACACACTACCTGGAACTAAAATTAAGCTCTCAGGCATCGTTGACATAAAAAACAGATTCCTGCTCTTGAATGACTCTAATACTACAGTTCTTGGCAGTGAAGTGGAACACCTTATTGAGAAATGGGAGTTATAGAGAAGCTTATCAAAACATAATAGAAGCAATATTGGAACTGAAGGTGGACCACCTCTTTTTGTGCCATTTGAACAGAAGTGTGTATCTCATGTCCAAATGGATAGCAGAGAACTTAATTGAAGAAAGACACTGCAAGTTACAATGCCTGTCAAACCTTCAAATGGTAATGATGAATTTGAAAAACAAAGGACTGCTGTTATTGCAGAAGTTGCAAAGAGCAAAGAAACCAAGACATTCGGAGGAGGTGGTGGTGGTGCTAGAAGTAATCTCAATATGAGCACTGGTGGTAACCAAAATAGGGAAGTTTTACAGAAAGAAAAGTCAACCAAACCTGAAGAGAAACATGAAGGTGTCTATAGAGAACTGGTTGATGAGAAGACTGAAGCATTAACAGAAATGGGCTTCAGTAAGGAAGCATTGAAGCAAGCTCTTAAGGATAAGGCAACAACTTAGAAGCTGCATTGAATGTACTTCTTAATAGCAATAAACAGAAACCTATTACGGGTCCACCTCTAAGAGGTAAAGGAAAAGGCAGGGGGTGAATAAGAGCTGAAGATGAAGAAGACCTGGGAAGTTCAAGGCCATCAGCACCAGCACATTATTTGATTTCTTAGAGTCTAAAATGGGAACTTTGAATGTGGAAGAACCTAAATCACAGCCGTGGCAGCTTCATCAGCACAACACAGATTTTCGAATATGGACCAAAATGGAGTAAGAGATACTAACCAATCAAGACATCTTCCTCAAAATGATACCAGGCAGCTAAGACATGAAAAGTCTCCTCGTTTTCAAAGAGACACCCAAAATTCAAAGTCAGTTTTCGAAGGCTGTAGATTACCTAGAAACAGAGGTTCTGAAAAACTGACTTCTTCAGTATCTGAAGCATGAGCTGAAGAGAGAGTCAAGTGTGATAGACCATATTCTAGATATGGTAGAACTAAAGATACTTCATATTCTTTGAGTTCTCAGCACGATGATGGTGCTTTTAAAAAAAGAGATAACTCTATGCAAAGCAGACCAGGAAAAGGTCCATCCTATGCAGAGGCAAAAGAAAATCCACTTCCTCAAGAATCCATAGATTATAATAATCAAAAATGTGGGAAAAGAGAAAACCAACCAGCAAATCCTGATCATTTTTATGTAAAAATCGAAAAACATTTTAATGTAAATACTGATTACCAGAATCCTGTCAGAACTAATAGCTTCATTGGTGTTCCAAATGGAGAGACAGAAATGCCACTGAAGGGGAGGCAAGTAGGACCTATTAAGCCAGCAGGAACCATCCTACCTACTCCCTATGATGATAAAATATTTTATAACAGTGGGCCCAAAAGAAGATCTCGGCCAATTAAACCAGAAAAAGTCATAGAATCATCTATTCCTATGGAGTATACAAAAATATGGAAACCTGGAGATGAATGTTTTGCACTTTACTGGGAAGACAAGTTTTACTGAGCAGAAACTGAAGCTCTCTATTCTTTGGGCATGACAGCAGTTGTTAAATTCATTAATTATGGAAACTATGAAGAGGTGCTACTAAGCAACATCAGGCCCATTCAAACAGAGGCATGGGAAGAAGACTCCTACAACCAAACTCTGGAGTTCCGCAGAGGAGGTGATGGCCAGCCAAGATAATCAACTCGGCCGACTCAGCAGTTTTACCAACCTCCCTGGGCTCAGAACTAACACAAAGAGTGTCTTCATGAAGAAAGGAGCTGTTGACCGAAATATCCCAGGCAGAACCTCGTGATAGCGCTCCTATTTTCCCTTCAGATGCAGCCACGGTGGATATTAGTATTTGAAGGAAAAAAAAGATTTTGGAAAAAAAAAATTAAACATATACAAAGCGTAGGAAAAAAATATTGAGTTAAATATAGCAAATTTCTTTTACAAATGAATGAATTTTTTCTTCTGCCACCAATAAAACCAATTTGGTATTAAAAAAAAAGAAGCCACCATTGCTGGCTATCAGGGCAAGATTGTTAGCAGATAGCCAAGAAAGCTTCTAAGTTTTGAGTAAAAGTCTAGGCCCTCAGGGAAATTTCATAGAATTCAGAGGGTAAACAATGCTCGAGAAAGAATACACAATGAGTCTCCCATCCCACTCCAACCGGTTACTCTTCTTGTTGGGAGAACCGTCTGCCTCTATGCCTCCCATTCAGGCTGCCTAATTAAAGGTCTTGGGCCCAGAACATTCTCTGATAAGGAGGCTGAGAATTGGGTTGCCTTCTCTCTCTCAGCTCCTTCTGCTTACCAGAGAAGCTTTCTCCCCATTCTGGGCACACAGTGACTTTCTCTGTCTCTTGCACATGCGCAGGCACTACACGGCACCTGGCCAACTCCATTTCTGTATCTGTTCCCAGTGGGGAGGAAATGGGATCTCTCAGACTACAGCGCAAGAAGGGGAGCATGCCAGATAGTAAGAGCTGGCTTTGAGGGGTGGACTAAAGGGGAAACAGGCTTTGCGAGGACCAACATGAATGATCTCATGTGGTCTGCTAGTTCATTACAGTTTGCTAAGTCAACCTTATCTTAGTCTATCGCATGTAGCCACTACTGTCCACTGCCACTATAAAACCTCTGCCATCCCACTGTGGAGTGCGGATATCTGCTTTAGTCCTGTGGCCACCCAGGACTCGCCTTGTCTGTAAGTCTCCCTAATAAACTTCTTTGCTGCGACCATGGATTTGCTCGGTCTCTTGGTGCCCTCCATTTTCAGAGGCAAATTTCACATTACTGGTCCATGTCTGGACACTTCCATTAAATAAAGACTCCTTGGATTCAAGGGGAGTAGAATTAGAATGGAAAGAAGAATTTAGATGCTGGCTGGTCTCTGAAAAGGATCCTGAGCCTCATCCTCTTCCATTTTTGAGGTACATGTGGGGAATGACAGAATCTTCTGAATGGGTTTCAGAAAACCTACTGACGAAGAGTCCTATACCCATTTTACAAACTGACCCCAGAAGATGTCTTAAGAGCCTTATGAAGAAATGGCTACTTCATGTGCCTAGGTAGGTAGAGTCTTAGTCTTACTGGGCCCCACACACCAGCATGGCTTGGAAACTGCAGGTTGGTTCCAGAAACAGTGCAGATGTGGCTCACAGGGCCAGTGGACAAGGTAGGACTCCACAGACAGAAACCTGTGTGGACCAAGAGCAGAGGGCCGGAGTGGGTGATCGGTATCTTAGGGAGCATCCCCTTCAATAGTCAATGCTCAACCCTCACATCACTCAGACTATCAGCAGCACTGAGTGTAGCTTGCCATTTTCTTCTTCTTGAGACACTTCCTTCACTATTTCTAGCCTTCTACACCTCCTTTTTCTCCTCCTACCTCCCTGGTCTGTCCTTCTCAGTTTTCTTTACCCAAAACTTCACCTCTATCTGGAAAGCCCAATACTCAGTCTTATCATCTCTTTTCTTTTGTATTTGCATATTTCCTTTGTTTATGTGCTCACCTATTCCTATTGCTCAAATGTCACTATATCAGAGAGGCCTTGTCTTGGCTTACCTGAGACTTTCTGTCCTTGTACCCGCTGAGCTATTTTTCTTCAGAGCATTTATCACCACCTATAATACATATATATGTGTGTATATGTGCGTGTGTGTGCCTATTTTTCTATGAAAGCAGAAACTTTGCTTAGCTAACTGCTATATTCCAGAATCTGAAATAGTACCTGTCACATAGTAAGTGCTAAATATACATTTCCTAAATGAATAAATGATATCAGAGGACCCAAAGCCGTCCTCCTCCAAATTCATGAGAAAAGAGGGTAAAACTCCAAACTGATTGCAGCTGAGTTTCCATTATTCCTCATGTGAAGCAACTTGGATTAGAATAAAAGAAAAGAAAAAAGTTATACTTCTTGCACATTTGAGTTTGCGGTTTGAGCTTTATGATCACAGAGAAAATTAAAGAAAAATTGAGAAATATTTATATAGTACGTAATAGTTCTCAACTTTTTTATTTTTAGTTCCAACATACCTGATAGATAAACAAACTTTCATCTGAAATGATGGCTAGTTCTAAAACAAAGATTGGGTGGGGACAAGGTCTGGGAATCCCCATACAGACTCTTAAATTTCTTGAGGAGGATATATAGTTTGAAAAAAGCTTCAGAAATGATTGTGAGACAACTTGCTACACTGCTTGAAGACACTTAATTCAGGGTGGTAAGAAGATTCAATTATCAGGTAAAAATAAAGGCGCACCTCAAAATATTTCAAAATGTTCACAAACAAAAAGAATAAAAAGGTGAAGATTGTTTTAGGAAATAAAAATAGAAAAATTATGGTGGCACTAAGGAGAAATTTCACATAATAGAGAATTCCTTTATGAAATGATTTTCCACTACCCACCACTTGCCATAGAGTCGATTCCGACTCATGGCGACCTCATGTGTGTAAAAGAAGAACTGTGCTCCATAAGGTTTCCAGTGACTGATTTTTTTTTGGAAGTAGATCATCAGATCTTTCTTTCAAGCACCTTTGGGTGGACTCAAACTCCCCACCTTTCAGTTAGCGGCTGAGTGCATTAACTATTTGCACCACCTAGGGACTTCATGAAATGATTTTAGGAGATAAAAAATTAAAAATCTTATTTAATGTTAGGACGCTGATAAAGAATAAAAAAGAAATGTCGTTTAATAAACATTTACTGAGCATCTACTCAGGTTCACTGCTGAGAAAGGTGAGGTCCTCTGTTGGGGGTGGGGTTGGCGGAGGCAGAGGACCCCAGTTCAATTGAGAAAGGCAGACATGTCAACAGACAATGGACTACTATAGAAGGTAAATACGGAGTGTTCTTGAGCATACAGGTAGAAGTAGGCAGAAGCACCTATCCCAATGTTGGGGAGAAATGGACGTTGAATTTATCAGCAAAGTTGTCCCAGAAGTTACAAAACCTAATGAGGACAAAGAGAAGTAAGCCTCAGAGCAGGAGGTGGTTAAGGCAGGTGGGGATGAAGATAAGCAGTGCACACTATCCACCTAGGTGCCAAGGCACGTAGTCAAGAGAAAACAAATAATCTGAGAGCAGAAATTTCAGCAGAGGAGCCGAGCTTCCTGGATTTGCTGATGCCGTGCCTGAATTCCTCCTGAGGTGCTGCCTGCTTGCCCACACCGTGTTGTTGTAAGCTGCCGGCAACTCGACCTCAACTCATGGTGAGCCCACGCACAACCGAACAAAATGCTGCCTAGTCCTGTGCCATCCCCATGATTGTTGGTGGACCAGATCACTGAGATCCATAGGGTTTTCACTGGCTGATTTTTGGAAGTAGATTGTCAGGCCTTTCTTTCTAGTCTGTCTCAGTCTGGAAGCTCTGTTCAGCATCATAGCAACACACAAACCTCCACTGACAGTCAGGTGTTGGCTATGCATTTGATGCATCAGGCAAGAATCTAACATGGGTCTCCTGCATGGAAGGTGAGAATCCTACCACTGAACCATCACTGCCCCACCTACAGCTTAGGCTGCTCTGTTCAGTGCTAAATGGGATGACAATGATATGGCCCATCTTGTAACACAAGGGATGCTAGCCTCAGTGAGGGTTAGAAAAAGAGAGAAGGAAGGTAATAGAAACAGATAGATACTGTTTATAAAGTCCATGCTGGAATTCCAGGGCACTAGCTATAACACGTGGCTTCAAGGGATGGAGCTTTAAGAGAAATCATGGGATTGTCCAAAATAAGAAAGGTGCTTCAAGCAATAAAATGCCTTTGCTAGACAAATGAAGCTTCTCTATGTAGAGGGTTTAAAACTGCAGGCGTATTGGGGATGTTAGATATTCACATTGAGTGTGGCATCCCCATTCTCCAGGTGGGAAATGCAGGAGTAGGCAAGATTACCAGCTCAGATCCTGACTGTGGGCTCCGTGGATCATTCTCCAAGTCATTCTGTGGACACTGCCTGAGAACTGTGAGGAAAGGGACACTCTCTGTGGATGCCGCCCCTGGTATTTTGCACAGGTGATGTTATCCTTGCAGGAATGTTTACATACATATGGATGTGTATTTGAATGACAGCAAGACCCTAGATTAGGAATCAGTTAAACTCAAGGCCGGACTATAAAAATGAGGGACAACAACACTGTAAGTGGAAGAATGGAGGAAGGGGATACTTCCTGTGTGTATGCTTGAAAGGGGAGGGAGACATGAAGAGGAGTGGGGAAAGAGAAATGAACAAAAGGGAAGAGGGCCTAATGGTGGGGGGACTTGGAAGTTACCTAGAAAAAAAGGAGAAAACCTGTCAAGGCTTTTCTGCTGCCAGGATGCCACCCGGACACCGGTTTAGGGCCCTCTAGAGCAAGAGGTGCTCAAAGGCCAGAAGCAGGTTGTGCACCTGCACCAAGGGAAAGAGGAGTATTGTTTTACAGTTTAATCAGCTGCTTGTTCCACTTTAGGAAGACAGAGACAACTGCGTGGCAAGAGTAAAGATTGTCAGATGCATTAAGAGCAATCTATGCAAAAAATTTACTGAGTACCCCAATTTGCCACCTTTAACTCTCTGAAATCCATGTTTCCAGGCAACATCTCTTACCTGAGTCTACACCAACTACTTCCAGAGATTTCCGCCTGGATGTCATGTGTCACTTAGAAATCCAAAATGATCTAATTATTTCTCTTTCTTGTTCACCCTTCTGGCCATTTCCTCTCTTTTGTCCTAGGAATTATCACCATTACCTAGTTATGTAAACCAGAAACAAAAACTGTCACTCTCCCACCCTCTAATTCCCACACCCAGTCAACAGCCAAGTGCTTTCGATAGTCATTTAATACTCTAAACAGCCTTATAAGGCTTATAGTTTCATACCCACTTTAACTATGAGGCAATTGAAGCTTGAAAAGTTTCAAATTACACATGCTTAAACACGGTTATTCTAAGGAGCTCTGGTGGCGCAGTGGTTAAGCACTCAGCTGCTAACCAACAGTCAGTAGTTCAAGACTACCAGCAGCTCTTTGGGAGAAAGACTGGGCAACTTGCTTCCATAAAGATTACAGTCTAGGAAACCCTATAGGGTCACTGTGAGTCAGAATAGACTCAATGGCACACAACACTAAGAAACACGGGTAATCTAGTTAGTGATAACAAGACCCTTGGTGGTGCAAATGATTGACAAGCTTGGATCAAAAAGTTGGAGGTTCAAGTCTACCTGGAGATGCCTCTGAAGGAAAGCCTGGAGGAAAAAACAGCCATTGCAAACCCTATGGAGCATAGTTCTCCTCTGACACACATGTGGTCACCAGGAATCAAAATCAACCTGAGAACAACTGGAGGTGGTGGTGAGTTAGTGATAAATGAATTACAAGACATGCAAAAGAGCTTCCATCTCGGAGGTGTTATTATTGTTAGATGCCATCCATCCGGTTCCAACTCATAGTGACCCTATGTACAACAGAATGAAACACTGCCCAGTCCTGGGTCATCCTCACAATCTTTACTGTATTTGAGCCCATTGTTGCAGCCACTGTGTCAATCCATCTCGTTGAGGGTCTTCCTCTTTTTCGCTGACCCTCTACTTTACCAAGCATGATGTCCTTCTCCAGGGACTGATCCCTCCTGACAACATGTCCAAGTATGTGAGACGAAGTCTTACGATCATTGCTTCTAAAGAGCATTCTGGTTGTACTTCTTCCAAGGCAGATTTGTTCATTCTTTTGGGAGTCTATGGTATACTCAATAGTCTTCACCACCACTACAATTCAAAGGTGTCAATTCTTCTTCAGTCTTCCTTATTCATTGTCCAGCTTTCACATGCATATGAGGTGATTGAAAACACCATGGCTTGGGTCAGGCGCACCTTAGTCCTTAAAGTGACATCTTTGCTTTTTAACACTTTAAAGAGATCTCTTGCAGCAGATTTGCCCCATGCAATGCGTCATCTGATTTCTTGACTGCTGCTTCCACAGGGGTTGATTATGGATCCAAGCAAAATGAAATCCTTGACAACTTCAATCTTTTCTTTGTTTATCATGATGTTGCTTATTGATCCAGTTGTGAGGATTTTTGTTTTATTTATGTTGAGGTGTAATCCATACTGAAGGCTGTGGTCTTTGATCTTCATCAGTAAGTGCTTCAAGTTCTCTTCACTTTCAGCAAACAAGGTTGTGTCATCTGCATATTGAAGGTTTTTAATGAGTCTTCCTCCAATCCTGATGCTGCATTCTTCTTCATATAGTCTAGCCTCTTGGATTATTTGCTCAGCGTACAGACTGAATAAGTATTGTGAAAGGATACAACCCTGACACACACCTTTTTTGACTTTAAACCAAGCAGTATTTCCTTGGTTTACTGTTTGAACATGTCAACATGGCCAACAAAATTGGTGAACACATGGAAGAACATGATGTCAAGTTTATAAGACAATTTTTACCAATAAAAGAAAGTTAAATAAACTGAAGCAGGGACACCAGGACAACTCAGGATGGTAACGCAGTCCACCAACAGTGAGGAAACCATCGAAGGAACGTAGAATACTGTAGTGCTGGCCATAGGAAGAGATGCTTACACAAGAAAAATTGGTTTAGAAACTGTGGGAGTGAAGATAAATGAAAAGAGTGGAAAAATACCCGTCACTGATGAGGAGCAGACCAATGTGCCTTACATCTTAGAGTACAAGCCAAAAAATCCTTTAAATGACCTGCAAAGCCCTCTAAGAACTAGCCCCTTGAGATCTCTCTATCTTATCTTCCACTGCGTTTGCCCTCATATTCCCTGTTCCAAAGACTAACCATTTTACTGGTCCAGGAATTCCACTGCAGCTCCTGACTTGGCAGCTGCTGACCCCTTTTCCTGGAACTGTCTCCCTGCTGTGTCCCTGCTGCCTGCTCCTCATGGTCATTTCTCAACGTTACTACATTAGAGACACTGACTCTGAGCGCCCCTCTGGGAGAGAGCAGCTCCCACCCTGAGCTCCCTTCCCCTTTCCCTCCTGAATTAATCTCCAGCATATTCATCACCACCTGACGTCTGTCCTGAGGTGGGACCTTTGGCAACTGTCTTCACTTTGTTTCTCTAGTACTTAGAACATTTATTGGCATGGAAAGGATACTTTCTAAACATTTGTTGAAGGAACAGATGTGCATTCAGTCTCGCAAATGCTTCTTGGATCTGTCCTGTCTTCTCCATTGTTCTGCCTGGACTCATGTTATCTCCATATCTTGCCAGAACTACCACCAAGCCCCCAAATGAGCCTAAATGATCTCCCCACTTTCAATCTCCCTTTACTTCAATCCATTCTTTACTCTTATCTAATGTTACATTGGAGTCACTGGGTGGTGCAAATAGTTAAGGAGCTTGACTGCTAACTGAAAGGCTAGAGGTTTGAGTTCACCCAGAAGTGCTTTAGAAGAAAGTCTAGGTGATCTGCTTCTGAAAAATCAGCCGTTGAAAAACCAATGGAGCACAGTTCTTCTCTGACTCACATGGGGTCTCCATGAATCAGAATCGACTCACCAACAACTGGTTTTAATTTTCCACCTATGCCAAAGTTACCCTCTTGTTATATACGTCTGTCATGTTATTTGCCTCTTCAGAAAACTTTAAACGCCTACAGTGCTTACAGTAAAATCTACATTTCTTATTATGGAATTTATAGTCCTTTATCACTTTACTCCTATCTTTACAAAAAATTCCCCCAGTAATATCCTATGTTTCTCACATACCAAGCTGCTCACCAGTCTGTCTGCAAATAGATGTGCAGATCGTTGTTCATTCTCTACCCACTGACATTCTTCAAGAACCAGGGAAAATGTCTTCACCAAAAGAAGGGTTTGTAGGACAGTATTTGAAGAAAGGGAGAACAAGAGAAAGAGTAAGCCTACTGACTCTGAGAAGGAAGTAACCCATGGATGGATGGAGTGAAGATTGGAAAAAATTATGGAAAAGAAAATAAGAAACAGGATAGGAACACAGTGACTATAAGAGTACTGATGTTAAAAGAAAGTAGTGTTTGTCGGCTGGAAACTTTTTAGTTTTATTTGGTATTGGATAATAAGTCCTTATTTCTTCCCATCTTGTTTCAGAAGGGTTTAAGAATAGCTGCAGTTTCTTGAGCAGAACTTATTCCGGGCCAGGTTCTGAACTCAAATGCTTTGCATACGTAATTATTCTTCACAGACAGGGTATAGTGAGGCCATTAAGTGAATGAACTTTGGAGTCAGAGTGCCTGGGCTCAAATATCAGCTGTGCCAGGTACCTTAGAGCAATTTTCTTAATTTCTTCTAAGACTTAGCTTTCTCATCTGTAAAATGGAGACAATAGTAGTACTTATCTCATAGGGTCGTGGGGAGGCTTCAATGCCAGCTATTAGTACTATTAGTAATAATTTACTAGTAGTACTACTTGTAAAACTGAAGAAGTAGGGAGTTCAGCTGGAACTTCCCTTTCATTCCTAGGATTTACTCAACATGACAGCTAGTAATGGCAAAATCATCTCTCAGACCCAGGAAAATCTGAATCCTTGTCTCACGCTCTTTTCATTGCCCCACATAGGACTCTTCAGATTTGGACGAGTGTTCCCAGTAGTTGGCCATCACATCTGACTATGTTTGATGAATTGATAATGCCGTCCTGAGGAATGGAATCTATAGGGGGGAAAAAAAAAAGAAACCTCATAAAAAAAGAATGAGTCAGAGTCAGGTGGACAAGTCTTCTTCATTGGATGGGGAGACCAGAAGATAAATTAGTCTTTATAACCTGGATTTGTCTTCTGATCCAGTGTCTCTCACAGCTTTCTACCTACTGCCAAATGACCTGTGGTTGGTGGGGTTGGGAGGTAGACCCTACATGAAATCTGAAGGATAGTGTGTTTTTTAAACACTATGAGACATTGGGGCACACGGTACTAGTATTCCACTGAGAGTAATGTCAAAAAGCAAGAATGGCATCCTCCCAACATTATCATAACATACTGGGTGGCTTCAGTGCCTGGAAGGCTCCACTGCATGAGTGGTAAACAAGCTGGTACTAGGAAGGAGATTATATCCTTATGAGGTGAGCAGCATCTGGCAGATATGGGGGTAACCAATGAGGGGAAAGGAAACTGGTGCAAAGGGAATATATCAGATAGTCAGTATCAGATAACAATGAGACACTCTTTGAAGACCCTCAGAGATGGTAGGCAGGACTTGGCAGGAAGTTGAAGATCCTGAAATAGAGGGGTATGTGTAGTGAAGGACTATCAGATAATAGCTAGAAAAACCTAGTCCAGGGAACTCTGTGACAACCACCATGTAAGTCTAAGATAGCCCAGAGTGTGGTAGATTGCAAAACTGGCAATATGATTTTGCAGCTCCTCCCATCGCAGATGGAGCCCATTTGTGTTACCCCTTGAATCTGGAATTAGCCATATTACTTGCTATTTCCAGTGGTACATTAGCAAATTGCATGAAAAGACTTTGCAAATTGCTTGCACAATGGGAGTAGTCCTCTCTTGCTGCTCTTGGGAACCCTGCAACACTACCATGTGAAAGAGCCTAGGCTAGCCCAACTACCTTCCTTGCCTCTGCCAATAGCCAACCAGCCACCAAGTCTGTATGAGCACATTAGCTGCCAGCTGATGACAAAGCATGATTGAGTCCAGCTGATACTACATGGAATAGAGGGATGAGCTGTCCTAGCTGAGCCTAGCCCAGCACAAATAGCTGACCCACTAAATTATGAGCTTAAAAAAAAAATGGTTGCTGTTTTAAGCCACTAACTTTGGAGTTGGTTTACAACTAAGGTTATACTGACATCCATCCAGTCATCTACCCATCTCTCTCTTATTCACTTTTTTTTTTTCAGAAGAAACATGAGGTTGTTTACAGCAAAGTATTGAGTATTCAATAAAGTTAATAAAATAGAAACATTGAAAGAAGAGAAAACACATATGCTGGTCATGAGGTCTAATGTAATTTCTGTTGAGGGGTATTACGTTTAACTCAGAAGTTCCTGGAAATTTAAGCAAAAAAGTAAAACATGTGAGTTATGTAAAGACAGGTCAACCACCAAGTTCCAGGCACTAGGCTAAGCACTTAACATGTTGTTGCTAATTTTTACAACCTTTGTAACTTGCATTCATAACTTTGTAACTTGTGAGCAAGATATTATTATTTTCTTTTTATGGATAAGGAAATTGAAGAGATATTTTCCTACTTAGCTACTATGTGGGGAGCTGAAATTTAAGCTCAGGATTGTCTGACTCAAAAATCGATGCTCATTTCAACTCAGGGAAGAGAAGCTATTTTCCAGAATTTTATATTAGGGTTCAAAAAGGATAACCTGAACCTCCTAAATGTCTCTTCTCTTCATGCCATTTACTACTGCCTTAGCTCAGGGTCACATTACTTCCTACATAAACTGCTGGGCTTGCCACATAACCAGTTTCTCTAAGTCCAGATTTGGCCCCTCCTATCTATCTTCTGGAGCCCTGGTGGTGTAATTAAGAGTTCGGCCGCTAACCAAAAGGTCAGCAGTTTGAATCCACCAGCCACTCCTTGGAAACTCTATGGGGCAGTTCTACTCTGTCCTATAGTGTTGCTATGAGTTGGAATCGACTCGATGGCAACGGTTACGGGGTACAGGTGTCTATCTTCCACACTTCTGTAGTAATGACCTTTCTAGAATTCAAATGTGATCATTAAGCTCTTGACTAAAATCTTTCAATACCTTGCCATTACCTTGACGATCATAGACCTCTATCTGTGTCTGCAGTCTCGTTTCCCACCATTCACCACTAGGCTTCCCCCATTTTTAAGCTGTATTGACCCTTGTGCCAGTCTCAAAGTAGTCTTCATCTCTGGTGCCTTCATGCTCTGCATTCCCAAGTCCCATCATCACTTCTCACTGCCTGCCCCATTCAAGTCTTCCCAGTTGTATTAGTTTCCTAGGACTGCTGCAATAAAGTACCATAAATTGGGTGGCTTATAAAAACAGACATTTATTGTCTCACTGTTCTGCAAAGTAGTAGTCTGAATTCAGGGTGCTGGCAGAGCCATGTTCTCTCCAAAGGCCCTAGGGGAAGGCCCTTTCTTGTCTCTCTTGGTTTCTGGTAGCCCCAGGCATCCCTTGGCTTGTAGATTCATCTTCACATGGTTAGCTTTCCCTTAAGTGTCTGTCTGTGTAACATCTTCTCTTTTATAAAGACACAACTAAGATGGGATTAAAACCCACCCTACTCTAGTATGACCTCATGTTAACTGATAACATCTTCCAAGATCTTATTTTCAAAGACATTGGCGGTTAAGAGTTCAATATATCTTTTTAGGGGGCATAAAATTCAATCCATAACACCAGTTAATATTGCTTCTTTAAGACAGCTGGGCTACTCAGGCTGAATTGGGTCACCCAAGGCACCCTGGACAGGCCTCTATTAAAATTCATACCAAATACCACATCATACCTTCTAGAGGAAAGCCATTCAATAAATATCTGTGGAAAGAAAGAATAGTTGTTTTCAACAATAATATTCCCAACAAATGCAGCTGATTTGAAGAACAACCTCCACCCTTCTGTAAATCCTAACATCAAATATATTAAATATGGAAGTGATTCTATTGTTTAAAATGTGTAGCCTTTCAAGATCAGATACAAAAATAATAGACTTTAGAACACTAAGAAGAATGGATAGATGGAAGGATGGATGGAAGGAACAAAAGGAAGTCTAATTTCTGAATTAGAAGGTTTAAGCTTTGATGAATAAACACTAGTTGTGAGGTCTGTTACAAGTGAATTGTTGCTAATAGTAGGTAAAGTTTCAAAATTTGAAAAAAAATTACTATTTAAAGAATAAATCAAAGCGGACTCAAGACTATCTCTATTATAATGTTGCTTTCAATCATTTGCTTTGTTAAGTGGGAGAGAAAGGGATGTAATTGCAGCCTGCAAGTGGGAATTGAACTGAACACAGTCATGGGAGATTACCATGGAAGTTATCCTCTCCATCATGCCCATCAAGGTAGAAGAAAGATTGAGAACTTTTGTCTTAGATGATCTTCTCTATCATTTCTTTCACTCAGTCATTTGGCAGGACTACATGGATGACAATTGGAAGTTACCTCTCTAAAAAGGGTATTTCGTATTGAGGGTAGATCCATATGTTCTGGGAACAAGAAGGCCAAAGAGTTAACTAACATTCTACTTTCAAGTCAAGAAGCTAGATCAGTACTCTCTTAGAGTATTAATTTTCTATTGCTACATAACATATTTTCTTCTCCATTTACCATGATGTTGTTTATCGGTCCAGTTGTGAACCAGAATGTTTCTTAGAAGTGAGAATGGTAAGACTTCAACTCTCTTACTGATGGATACATCATCAGGAAAGACCAGTCACTAGAAAAGGACACCATGGTTGGTAACATAGAGAGTTGGTGAAAACGAGTGAAACCCTCAAAGAGATGGATTGATGTAATAGTCTCAACAATGGACTCAAACATACCAATGATCATGGAGATGATGTAGGACTAGGCAACGTTTTGTTCTGTTACCTGTAAGGTCACCGTGAGTCAGAGCCAACTCAACAGCAATTGTCTTAGTTATCTAGTGCTGCTGTAACAGAAATACCACAAGTGGATAACTTTAGCAAACAGAAGTTTATTCTCTCAAAGTTTAGGAGGATAGAAGTCTGAATTCAGGGTGCCAGCTCTAGCAAAAGGCTTTCTCTCACTGGCAGCTTTGGGGGATGGCCCTTGTCATCAATCGTCCCCTGGTCTAGGAGCAGAGACCCTGGGTCCAAAGGATGCACTCCACTCCCAGCTCTTCTTTCTTAGTTGTACTCAGGTCCTTCACTCTCTGCTTGCTTTTCTCTCCCTTCATCTCTTGTAAGATAAAAGGCGATGCAGGCCACATCCCAGGGAAACTCCCCTTACATTGGATCAGGGATGTGACCTGAGTAAGGATGTTCCATCCCACCCTAATCCTCTTTAACATAAACTACTCTTGCCTCATTAACCACAGCAGAGATTAGGATTTACAACACATAGGATAATCAGATCATAAAATGGAGGACAACAACACAATACTGGGAATCATGGCCTAGCCAAGTTGACATATATTTTTAGAGGACACAATTTAATCCATGACAGCAACTAACAATAACACATAACAAATTACCACAAATTTAGTGCTTTGAAAAGATTAGCAGTCAATGTCCCTGGGGCAGGAGTCTGAGTATGTATGAGCTGGGTCCTCTGCTCAAGATCTCCCCAGGTTGAAGTCAAGATGTTATTAAGGGCTGTGATCTTATCTGAGGAACAGAGTTCTCTTCCAAACTCACTGGTTATTGGAAGAATTCATTTCCTGTGGCTATAGGACTGAGGCACTCAGCAATTAGAGGCCCCTTGCTGTTCCTTGCCACATGACCCCTTTCACAACATTCCGGTTTGCTTCTTCAATGCCAGCAGAAGAATTTCTCTGACTTCTTTTTAGGGTTCACTTGATTAAGTAAGGCCCAGTCAGGATAATCTCCCTAGTTTAAAGTCAACTGATTAGGAACTTTAATTCTATTGGGAAAATTCCTTCATAGTAGCAGCTAGATTATTCTTTGATTGAGTAACTGGGATAATGTGTATTCAACAAGGGTCAGGAATCTTGGGAATCATCTTAGAATTCTGCCTACTACATTCAGGATGGAAGATTTCCCCCTGTTTTAATACTTGTTGCTGCTGAGATTTTTGAAGATCCAAGAATTGTCTTTAACAATCTTGTTTCGGGGAAAAAAATACCTTCACAAAGCTAGTGCAGAGAACAGTTGCCTCTTCTTGGCCACTTGGATATACTTCAAATTGAAGGAACTTGTTTTCTTAATAGATTTTCTGTCATAATTAAACTGTGGGAAGTTGTGTGGGAAAATAAGACTAGTTAGTTGCAAGAAATGTGGATCATGAAAGAGACTCCACAAGAAGAGGTCAAGGTACCACTAATTAAGAAAAGATTTGGTTGAGTAGCTGGTCACCTGGATTAAATTAAGTCCATTTCCTTGGATACAAGGCTCCTGGACTCTGACAACCAGTCTGTTCTAGAATCCCTCAGTGCCTTTTCAGTAACCCACGGAAAATTTGGTATTCAATACTTTGAGTCCATAAATCCATTTAAAAAAATAAGAATGCACATTACTCTCTGGGAGGTCTGTTTGTTCTAATGAGCAAAGAAAAAATAATTATCTCACACACAATGCTGCAGGTGTAGAGGGTAAGAGCAACTTCAACAATTCTATGTGCGACTGATAATAGGCCTCCAGTGAAAGAACGTTTTTGGATCTCCCATTTCTCATAGTTTCTTTTCTTGTAAAGTTGCTGATGCCAAAATTAGCTCAATTGCTCTTTTTGGGGCTTTCAAAAACTGCATTCATGTTATTGGGTCTTTTGTTTAATACATTCTATCCATATGCTGATGGCTGGCCTATTCAGAGAGC
Organism: Trichechus manatus latirostris; assembly: GCF_000243295.1. Lineage (NCBI taxonomy): Eukaryota > Metazoa > Chordata > Mammalia > Sirenia > Trichechidae > Trichechus > Trichechus manatus. The sequence goes on along the minus strand of NW_004443949.1, from coordinate 25,073,351 downwards.
TCAAACCTTTGTAAAGGCCCTAGGGAAAATATGTGAGGCCACATAGCCAAAGCTCAATTTAGAGTCAGGAAGTGCAGTTTCTCATCTTGGCTCTGCCTCAGTTTCCTTGGTTCCGTTTTTAAAGGCCAGTAGAGCTGAAAATGTCAATAGCGTTCTGAAAATAAATTCATTTTGTCCACGAGTAATTTTGATGCCCTTGTGTTAGGAACTATGATGTGTAGTAGAGTAGTAGTATTCAAAGATGCGTCTGCGTCTAATGTTATGAGTCACATGCAGAAAGGGATTCTTTTGCAAATGGATCGTCTTTTTAATAGTTTGCAAAATGCCGGCTGCTCAAGTGAAAAATAACAACAACAAAACAACTTGGCTCTGGACTTCGAAAAAATTAAAAATAGACGCTTAATTTTAAAAATGAAAACACTTTTATTGGATTAACCAACGAGTAAATTGATAAACAATAAAATTAATTAAAAACACTTTGGAGCTCGAGAAGCACTTGCTCCTTCTCCCCTCACCCTCAGCAGATGATTGGCCTTACTTCAGTGAGAAAATAGACAGCCCCAGGCAGAATCTCTGCCACTTTGTGATGCCGCCCACTTCGCTTCCCAAACCCCACCACACACACTGCAGGTGCTCCATGCATGCCTGTTGGAAGAGGAACAGATGGAGAGATGTAGATCCTGGTGCTTAGCTCCTTGACTCCTGTCAAGTAGATGAGATGCTACTCTTGCTTAACTAATCCTTCTGAAGACCAAGTTTTCCACCTGTGCTCTGGGTCAAGGTAGTCCTTGGATTCTAACTCATCAGGGACTTGGTTCCATCACTAATCCTTCTCTCTTACGACGTCCATCTCTTCTGGCTTTTTCCACTTTCCCATTAACAAGTAAACATGCTTCAGTTCTCTTTTATATTTTATAAATACAGGTAGTCCCCAATGTCAGATGTATTCCAGTTAAGACAAACTGCACTTACTACTGTCCTTTATTGTTTTTTACGTCTTATCATTAGTAGTAAGTACTATATACAACATTGCACCAAGTAATTTGTTAATGTCATCATAGCCGTAAGTTTATATGTAGTGTTTCCAATCCCCACAGACAAAGAAAATGGGATTTATAAAGAGACTAATAATAAAAGTCAATAATAATGAAAACTAAAAAAAAAAATTAGGTATTCGACTTACTAAGAACTGACTTACGACAGTCATTGGAACAGAACCTTGTCGTAAGTCGCAGACTACCTTGTATTAAAAAAAAAAAGTTTCCCTCAAGTTGACTATGATTCATGGTGACCCCATGTGTGTCAGAGTAGAACTATGCTCCTCAAGGGAGAAAGAAGAAAAGCAAAGGCACAAAGGAAAGATTAGTCCAAAGGACTAATGGACCACAATTACCACAGCCTCCACCAGACTGAGTCCAGCTACCACCACCAACTGCCTTGACAGGGATCACAATAGAGGGTCCCAGACAGAGCTGGAGAAAAATGCAGAACAAAATTCTAACTCACAAAAAAAAAAAAAAAAAAAAAGGACCAGACTTACTGGTCTGACAGAGACTGGAGAAACCTCGAGAGTATGTCCGCCAGACACCCTTATAGCTCAGTAATGAAGTCACACCTGAAGTTCACCTTCAGCCAAAGATTAGACAAGGCTATAAAACAAAACGAGACTAAATGGGCACGTCAGCCCAGGGGCAAGGACGAGAAGGCAGGAGGAGATCGGAAAGCTGGTAATGGGGAACCCAAGGTTAAGGAGGGAAGATTGTTGACATGTCGTGTGGTTGGCAACCAAAGTCACAAAACAATATGTGTATTAATTGTTTAATGAGAAACTTGTTTGCTCTATAAACCTTCATCTAAAGTACAATAAAAATAAAATAAAATAAAAAAGAACTGTGCTCCATAGGGTTTTCGATGGCTGATTTTTCAGAAGTAGATCACCAGGCCTTTCTTCTCATGCACCTGTTTCTATGTACATACACATATACACATACTATAATGATTATAATGTATTTAGACTTTCCCTTGTTAATAGTAATTTGGTTTGTTACTAAATTTTTGCTCTTATCAACATGTTCCTGTCTCCTTGCATACAGCTGTGACAGTTTCTCTAGGCACTGGTCTTCAAGGTTCCTATCCCAGAACTACTAAAGTATTTCCAGGGCTGTTTCTTAAAAGCTATGCAGATAGTTCTAATAAGCAGGCTCAGTTGAGAACTACAGCTGTAGGATAAATGAGAAGTAGAAAATCTAGGTAGAGAGTATGCATGTGTTAAACTTTACCACTCCCCAAAGTACAATTGTTGTTCAAAACAGGGCTTCAAACTGGTTCATTCCAATTCAAACCCCTGTGGAGAATCTGCATTTCCACCCCAGATACACTGAATCAGAATCTACAGTGTAACAAGATTCCCAGGTGATTCTTATATATAATAAGTTTTGAGAACCACTGCTCTACTAGTGGTTCTCAGAAGTGGTACCTAACCACCAGCATTAGCATCACCTGGGAATTTGTTAGAAATGCAAATTCTCAGCAGGGGTTCAAACAGAATGAACCAGTTTGAAGCCCTGGTTCGTAGTTGTACCTATTTTCTCTCGTATCCACTTGGCAAGAAAGATTTTATTCTCTGCTTCCTTGATACCGCTTAGTATTATCAGATTTTTTCTTTTTCCCTACTCAGGTGTGAAATTGTGTTTCCTTTTATTTTTATTTTGCATTACCTCAATTACTAGTAAGGTGGAGCACCTTTTCATGTATTTTTTCATTCTGTTTTCTTCTTCTGTAAACTACCTGCTCACAGTTCTTGCTTATGTTTCTGTTGGTGTGTTTGTCTTTTTCTTATTGATATACGGGCAGTTTTAAAAATACATTCCGTGCCAGATTTTTTTGTTCTATATGGACACAGTATCTTCTCCCAACCTGTTGCTAGTCTTTTAATTTGTGAGTTCTTGAGAAAAACTAACCTGTTGCTGTCGAGGCAATTCTGACTCATAGCGACACCATAGGACAAAGCAGAACAGCCCTATAGGGTTTCCAAGGCCGTAATCTTTACAGAAGCCAACTGCCACATCTTTCTCCCACCGAGTGGCTGGCGGGTTCAAACCACCAAGCTTTTGGTTAGCAGTGAGCATTTAGCCACTGCAGCACCAGGGCTCCTTTGAGAAAAATTATCTGGGTTTGATTTCCAGCTCCATCAGTTGAGAGTTTTGAAACCTTGGACAAATTACTTAAAATCCCTGTGTCCGTTTCCTCATCTCGAAAAAGGGTATCCACAGGATTGTTGTATTGATTAAATAAATTATTACATGGGATAGCATAGTGCAAGGTTCAGAGTACTCAATAATTGTTAACCATTATTATTATTTTAGGTTCACAGTACCTTTCCCATATAAAATTTTATTTTTGATGCAATAAAATGTATTAGTCTTTACCTTTGTAATTGTTGCTTTTCTGTCTTTTTAAAGTTCTCTCCTTAATGTTATAAAAAATATTTTCCTATATTTTTATGTTTAATTGTCTTAATTTTCATGTTTTTAATCGATCTTAAAATGATTTTGTATGTTATGAAATATGAATTAAATTTGATTTTTATTATATGAATATTGACAAACATTTTATTAAATATCATATTCCCACCACCCATACTCCCCTATATGTGTGGGTCTTTTGTGGGTGATCCTATTTTGTTATTTTATTCGATACTCTAGTGTTTTCATTAACATAATTTTATAATAAATATTGATATTTGAGATGATAAATTGTTTTTCTTTCCTAGAACTGGAATTGACTATTCTTATACTTTTTCTCTTTCATTGGATTTCAGTACCAGTTTGTGAAACTCCATGAAAACATTATATTGGGATCTTGTTTGTAATTGCATAGAATTTAGAGATCAATTGACATCTTTAAGATTTTGAGCCCTTTATTTTCTTGAAAATGGAGTCTGTCATGGATTGAATTGTGTCCCACAAAAATATGTGTCAACTTGGCTAGGCCATGATTCTCAATGGTTTGGCAGTTATGTAATTATGTAATCTTCCCCCATGATGTGATCTGATGTGATCAGCCAATCAGTTGTCAGGAGATTAGGGTGCGATGCAACAACCTTACTCAGGTCACAGCCCTGATCAGATGCAAGCGAAGTTTCCCCAGGTGTGGCCTGCATTGCCTCTTTTCTTAAAAGAGATAAAAGCAGAGAGAAGTAAACAGACAGTGAGGGACCTCAGTACAACCAAGAAAGAAGAGCTGGGAGTGGAGCACATCCTTTGGCCCCGGGGTCCCTGTGCTGAGAACCTCCTAGACTCAGGGGAAGATTGATGCCAAGATATATAGAGATTTCGGAGGAAAGCCGGGCCCACAGATGTTGAAAGGAGACAAAGACCTTCACCCGGAACTAGAACCAACAGAGAGAGAAAGCCTTCTGCTAGAACTGGCGCCTTGAATGAGCACTTCTAGCCTCCTAAACTCTGAGAAAATAAATTTCTGTTTGTTAAAGTCATCCATTTGTGGTATTTGTGTTACAGCAACACTAGATAACTAAGACAAAATCTCCATTTATCCAGGTCTTCTTCCACATCCTTCATTAATGTGTTAGAACTTCTTCATAATGATCCTTCACATTATTTTAAGATCCTTTTTAAATTTATTCTTTGATATCTATTTATAGTTTTTACTGTTATTGTAAATTGGATGTTTTTATTGTGATTTCTACTTAGTTTTTACCAATGTTCAAGAGTGCTATTGAGTTTTATATGTTGATATCTATCAAGTGATCTTGTAAGGTTTTATTGCCTCTAGATTATCAGTTTTTTTGTTTTTTAATGTGTACAATCTTTTTGACTGCAAACTATCTTTCTTTATCACTTTCTAATCCTTCTTTTACTTTGTTTTCCTGTTTTTGTTTGTTTCTCTGTGTGCAACGTTGCATGGTAGCAGTTTGTAAGGACTCTGTGATGTGTTGCCCAGATCCCCTTCAAGGATGGACTTGTTGCCCCAGCTTTGTGAGCACTGCCAGCAGACAGGTAGCCCCTTCAGGGATTGTCTCAGCCACAGAAAGTCACCTCACCCAGGGTCATACCCTATCCTAGTTGTCCCACATCCAATGATGATGGATCTTGGCCCAATTTGGGACAACTCCGAAGGGCCATTCTATCTCCAAATTACCCCTGTGGTTGCACAAGGCTTTTGTTTGGCCTCCTTAACAGCTCAACTCTTCCCTCACCAAATCCTCCTTCTTTCCATGCCATCTCATTGGTCTCAAGGACACTTACTAATAAATATCCCACACACTAAACTCCAGCTCAGAGTCTGCTTCCCAGGGAACCCAGTTTGCAACATAATAATTGTGGTATCCTTGAGCTTTCTGTGGAATACTTCACTATCAAACTGAGTTTGGGGTTACAAGCAACTGAGAAAACCTTTGGGTTGTTTAGGCAGAATGTAAGCTCCGTGGATGTGGGGACAGTCATCTTTTTATTCACTAATGTATTAACGCACTTACAAAGGAAGGAATATATTGAAGTGATTTTGGATAGCTCAGAAATGACAGGAAAACCAGAGACCCAGCTTGGAAAAGAAGAAAAAGTAGAAGGAGGCTTGGCAGCCAGGACACAGCCAAACTCACAGCAAAGGAACCACATAGTGAAGACATTGATGCTACAATGAGCACCTGCACTCGCACCATTGCTGCTGTTGTTAGTTGCCATTGAGTTGGCTCCAACTCATGGACACTTCATATATAACAGAAGAAAATGTTGCCTGGTCCTGTGCCATCTTCATGACTGTTGGTATGTTTGAGCCCGTTGTTGCAGCTATTTTGTCAATCCATCTTATTGAGGGTTTCCCTCATTTTCACTGACCCTTTACTTTACCATGATGTCCCTTTCTAGTGATTGGTCTTTCCTGATGACACATCCAAAGTAAGTCTCCATGGCTTCTAAGGAGCATTCCAGTTGTATTTCTTCCAAGACTGATTTGTTCATTCCTCTGGCAGTCCACTACTACCTCAGAAAACCACGTTACTGCCTCCCCTGCTGAAAGGAATCCTCTATTGCCCTTTTTTATTCATATCACTTTTTTTCAAAGTTCTAGGCAGGAGTGGCATGTGTCCTAATCCTGGCTGCCGGGGGCATGAATATTTTCAGCTTTGAAAGTGGGAGATGGGCTCTGTTCCTCTCTCCAAAAAAACCCATTGCCATCAAGTCGAAATCAGAAACTCTCCAAACAGGGGAGTTCAGATGCCGGGCAGCCAAAAACATGAAAAATATCCATTGCAGCTTCAAAAATTTTACTAATTGGCAGTAGTGTGCTCGTAAATGTTTAACAACTGGGATCCCAGGGGGATAATGCTTTGATTTGTAGAGTTTGCAAGTTCTGTGGTGAAAATACTCCTGCCATGGCTAATTTCAAGCTACCAATGTGATGTTTCTTAACACAGAGTTAGGATGAGACGCATACAATTGTCTCTCATTAGCAGTACGAGTCAGCTCCTGAACACCAACATAATAAAGATGATGATTTTTACATGTTTAGATTTTCCACATTCCCCTCACAGCTGATTTTCATAGAAGGATTGTCTACACCTGTTCATCCCATAGGCTTAGATCATCCATTCCTTACCTCCACTGTGAGTCTATCCACGCCAATATATTTTATCTAGTCAGGTTGCTGAACACTTTCCTGTACTTATTGTACTCTCTGCAGCATTCTGTACCATGAATTTCTGATCTTTCTCAAAATTCTTTTCTGTTAGCATCTGCAATACCACATTCTCCTGTGTTCTGCCTGATTCTCTACCTGACCCTTCTCAGTCTCTTTTATGAGTATCCCTTTATCTGACCTCCCTCTCAAAACTGTGCTTTCCCAGGGCTCTGTCTTTGCCTTTTTTTACACTCTACACCCGCATCTATAAGGCAGGCACTCCTGACTTCAAATCTTCAGCCCTGTTCTTTCCACTGAGGTCCAGACCTATACAGATAGTTCAGACTGCTTTGGGACAATTTGCCTGGGAGTCTTCTGGGCACTTCAAATGCTACCTGCTCAGAACTCAACCCTTCAACTTCAATCCATCACACTCCCTCACTCCACCCCCACCTTTGCCACTCCCTTAGCCAAAACCTTCTCCTTCTTACTTGTTCCTTATCAAATCCAGAAAAATGTGAAGGATCTTCAAGACCTCTGTTTCCCTAGCCCCACATCCAACTATCACTTAATTTCGTAAGTTCATCCATTCGCACTGCCATGGCCCAAGATGAAGCCGCCATTAACTCTTGATGAACACAGTATCATCCTCATTGGCTTTTTTGCCCCATTATAAGTTTGTATTTACCTCCAACTCCTAGTGTTCTTATTCAAAGGCACATGTGATATTGATACCTTGCTACTTGAAATCTTTCAACAATTCCCAAAAATCCTCAGAAATAAATATGTTCAGCATGACCTTCATATTCTGTATTGCTGATTGTGATTGACCCCTCAGTATATTGCCTTTTCCTTCCTCCTGCTACACAGCAAGAAACTGGTTTTAGGAATTGACCCTTGCTTCACCAGTGGCTGTTGAGTAGATCAATTCATGGTGACCCCATATGTGTCAGAGTAGAACTGTGTTCCCTTGGATTTTCAATGGCTGATTCGCAAAAGTAGATCACCAGGCCCTTCTTCCAAGGCACTTCTGGGTGGACTCAAACCTCCAACCTTTCCTTTTGCAGCCAAGTGCTTAACCATTTTTGTCACGGAGGGTCTCCTGCTTCACAGGTAGATCCTGATTAATCTAGTCCATGATGACCGTTCCACCTCCTTTTCAGTGATTGACTTGGGAACACAGCACTAAGTCAATCAGTGCTGGATGTTCCCCTGGTGACATTTACTGATGAAGCTGTGGATGTGGTGACCTAAGTTGAGCTAATCTAAGACTGAAGTGAGGGAGTTTCATTCCATGAATAGGAGAATTTTCACTCTTTCAAAGGTAATGTAAACAAAACAACAGCAACAACAAAAATGTAACCCTGATTTCTCTTGGCTGCTATCTTAATAGATTGAAATTGATATTGTAAATGGCAAAGGAGAATGATGGAAGAACATGTCAATCAGTCCTGAACATGACACAACTTACGTTATTTTTTTTTTAAGCTGACTTGAAATCATCAAAATATTATAAGGCTCTTCAGGATCTAGCCTTTAATTACCTTTCCAGCCTCGTCTCTCCTCTTGTGTCCTCTTGTACTCAAAGTGTGACCTGAGGATCACCAGCACTGACATCACCAGGGAATTGATTAGAAATGGCACCCTACCCCAGACCTACTGAAACAGAATCTGAATTTTAATAAGATCCCAAGGTGATCATATGCACCTTGGAGTTTGAGAAGAGCTTCTCTTGATCAGTAGTTCTCAAAGTGTTGTCTCCAGACCAGCAGAATCAGCATTACCTTCATAGGAATGCAAATTCTCAGGCTTCACCCCAGACCTAAGGAATCAGAAACTCTGGAAAGTCTTTGTTTTAGTAGCTCTGTCAACTCTCCTCCAATACCATGCATAGAATTTGTATTTTTAGGTGAAATACAAATTCTACAGGCCCAGAGACAGCTCTTTTTTTTTTTTTTTTTTAATTCTTTTTATTGTACTTTAGACGAAGGTTTACAGAACAAATAGTTTCTCATTAAACAGTTAGTACACATGTTGTTTTATGACAATGGTTAACAACCCCACGACATGTCAACACTCTCCCTTCTCAACCTTGGATTCACTATTACCAGCTTTCCTGTCCCCTTCTGCCTTCTAGTCCTTGTCCCTGGACTGTTGTGCCCCATTAGTCTCATTTTGTTTTATGGGGTTGTCTAATCTTTGGCTGAACCTAGGGAGTGACTTCATTACTGAGCTAAAAGGGTGTCCGGGGGCCATACTCTCAGGGTTTCTCCAGTCTCTGTCAGGCCAGTAAGTCTGGTCTGTTTTTGTGAGTTAGAATTTTGTTCTACATTTTTCTCCAGCTCTGTCCAGGACCCTTTGTTGTGATCCCGGTCAGAGCAGTCAGTGGTGGTAGCCGGGCATCTAGTTGTACCAGTTGTACTGGACTCAGTCTGGTAGAGGCCATGGTAACTGTGGTCCATTAGTCCTTTGGACTCATCTTTCCCTTGTGTCTTGTTTTCTTCATTCTCCCTTGCTGCCGAAGGGGTGAGACCAGTAGAGTATCTTAGATGGCTGCTCACAGGCTTTTAAGACCCCAGACGTTACTCAACCAAGGTAGAATGTAGAACATTTTCTTTATAAACTGTGTTATGCAAATTGAGCTAGATGTTCCCCGAGACCATGGTCCCCACAGCCCTCCACCCAGCAATTCAGTCCCTCAGGGAGTTTGGATGTGTCTATGGAGCTTCTATAATCTTTCCTTGTACAAGTTGTGCTGGCTTCCCCAGTATTGTGTACTGTCTTACCCTTCACCAAAATTACCACTTATCTATTGTCTACTTAGTATTGCCCCTCTCCACTCCTCCCATCCCTCGTAACCAGCAAAGATTGTTTCTTTTTGTGTGTAAACTTTTGCATGAGTTTTTACAGTAGAGGTCTCATACAATATTTGTTCTTTTGTGATTGACTTATTTCACTCAGCATAATGTCCTCCAGTTTCATCCATATTATGAGAGGCTTCACAGATTCATCATTGTTCTTTATCGTTGCATAATACTCCATTGTGTGTATGTATCACAGTTTGTATATCCATTCTTCTGTTGATGGGCATCTAGGTTGTTTCCATCTTTTTGCTATTGTGAATAATGCTGCAATGAACATGGGTGTGCATATGTCTGTTCTTGTGATGGCTCTTATTTCAGAGACTGCTCTTTGAGAATTAGCTCTATACCACTGGTTCCTAAACTTGGCTGCACATTGAAACCTCCCAGAGAGCTTTAGAAACTATGATGTTTGCATCCCATCCCCCAGAGAATTCTGTGTTGATAGATATGGGGCGAAATCTTGGCATTAGGGAATTTACAAACTACCAGATGATTCTAATTTCCAGCAAATTTCAGACAACTGACCTATACCCTAGCCATAATGAACCCCTTGCTATAGTCCCAAGATCACAAAACTCTCTTTTTCCAAAGCTCACTTGCTTTTTTCCTTCTCACCTTTTCTTCCTTTACCTGCCTGACTCCTATTCACCTTTTATGACTTGATACATCAAGTGTCACCTCATGCTGGAAGTTTTTCCTGTTGACCAAGTTTACATTATGTGCGTCTGCCATGTACTCGTGCTGTTCCCAGAACAGTTATCACACTGTGTTACACTTCATTTCTTCTTAACCTGTCTTTCTCATCAAATTGTAATCTTTTGGAGGGTGGTAAGGCAGTGCTGGAGCCCTGGTGGCGCAGTTGTTAAGAGCTGGGCTGCTAACCAAAAGGTTGGTGGTTCGAATCTACCAGGTGCTCCTTGGAAACCCTACGGGGCAGTTCTATTCTGGCCTGTAGGGTCACCGTGAGTCTCCTGTGAGTTGGAATTGACTTGACAGCAATGGATTTGATTTTTTTTTTTTTTTTTTTTTTTTTTTTTTTTTGGTTTAAGGCAGTGGTATAATTCTCACCTTCCATGCGGGAGACTTGGGTTTGATTCCCAGCCAGTGAACCTCATGAGAAGCTACCACCCGTCTGTCAGTGGAGGCTTGTGTGTTGCTATGATGTTGAACAGGTTTCAGTAGAGCTTGCAGACTAAGACAAAATCTAGCCATCTACTTCCAAAAAATCAGTCAATGAAAACCCTATTGATCACAACGGTCTGAGCCCATTATACACGGAATCGCCAAAAGTCGGTAGCTGACTCTTTGGCAGCTAACCAGTCAGTCATACACACTATTTCATTCCTTGTGTCTAAACAAGACCTGTTACAGAAATGGGTTGAATATTTGTTGAATAAGTGCATTAGGGCAGGAATTGTGTCTTGTACACAATTGGTGATTGTCGTAGCAACTGAGAGCTATTAACAGTCCCTCAAAAAATACTTATTCAACTGTTTACAATTGCTTCTTAAAAAATTTAAACTCTCCAAATAAAACTAGAAATTGCTACAGAAATTTAAAAAAAAAATTAGGGGAAAAAATAAACTGGATAAACTTGGTTAATGCCATCTACTTACTGCTGAGTAATTTACATTGTGTAAATTGAGCTGTTTGTCACTGGGGGCAGGATGTGGACTCTGATTAAGACTGTATTACTCTGATGGCTATATATCATGTAGATATGATTAAGAGCTTGGTTTTTGAGGGCAGATAATTCCAGCTTTGCCACTTAATCATCGTGTGTCTCTCAAAGCTGTTTCACTTCTTTAAGCCTTACGGGTCTTACCTCTAAGATCGAGGTCTGCTCTGCGTGGCTAGAAAGGCTAGAAAGACATGAAGCGCTGAAAGAGGAAGAAGCTTTCTTTAGTTGGCCAAGTAAAGGAGCGCACTGGAACTTGTGTCGCCAAGGTGGCTCCCTGAACAATGGCCCAAGAGGTTGATATGGGTAAAGTAAAATTTGGTCTGGAGTCTTCAGGGACGCCCCAAGGTGGAGTCAGCCTGCTGATTGGTTTGGCCCATAAAGGCGCTCCTGGGGCAGTCTGATCTTCTGCGCCTGCTCAATCTAAGAGGGGGAGCCACAAAGATGGTGTTTTGCCCACATCCAGGGTGTTTTTCGGCCTCTGATGTCAATAGATCATCCATGGGACACGGTACTGCGCATGTCAGGCAGACCAAACCTGCTTCCAGCTCAGTTTCGACTGGTCTTGAGACCCCAGTCTCTTGTTTTTCTTAACTGAGCTGAGCGGAAGTATACCTAAATAAGGAGATACCTTAAAGACAGGGCGTTAGTTCCTACATTACCTAATAAGGAGATAGCTTACATGCAAGGAGTTAGGTCTCCTATCACATAGGAATGGCAGGCACCACCACTTGCTTATTCAAGATGGCGGGCATGGTGTCGACCTCATTAGTAATGTCTGCCTCACAGGGAAATGTAAGGCTTAAATGAGATAATATTTTGTCAGGCCCATAACACAAGGACTGTTACATAATAAGTGCTCAATATATGAGAGCTAAGAGCTATCAGAGTATTTACAAATTCCATTTAGGCATGTGTAACTGCTTGCTGCCATCTTTGCTGATCACATTCTTTTTGAAATATGAGCTTGGTCTGCTCAGACTCTTTCCAATTTATATTTAACTCCTGATTATTCAGGGAGAAAAGCAGATAGAAACTAATTCCACACCAACTCCCTCCCTGACACCCACGTTGTTATTGTGTGCCATCAAGTCGATTCCAACTCATAGCGACCCTATGGGACAGAGTATAACTGCCCCATGGGGTTTCCTAGGCTGCAATCTCTACAGAGAGGAGCCCTGGTAGTGCAGAGGTTAAGTGCTCTTGGTGACTAACTGAAAGGTTGGCTGGTTCAAACCCACCAGCAGGAAAGATGTGGCAGTCAGCTTCTGTGAAGATTATAGTTTAAGAAACCCTATGAGGCAGTTCTACTCTTTCTTGGTTTGGAATCTTTACAGAAGCAGATCCCCAGGTCTTTTCTCCCACAGAGCAGCTGGTGGGTTCCACTTACTGACCTTTCGGTTAGCAGCCAAGTGCTTAACCATTGCACTACCAGGGCTCCTGCCACCCGCATAAACCTATGCTTATGTAGACACAAGTAAGTTTCACTTCTTTCTGCCAAACAATAGCTGCCTTTCAAAGAGTAATGAAACCCCCTTCAAAGATGGCTGGAAGGAATAGAAGAATGGGAGGGCTAATCTGTAAGTACTGACCCGCAAGCAACAAATAATTGATTCTAATTGAAAGTCCCAGGGATTCAGGTCTCCATAGCCGAGGCCAAGCTCTGCAAGAGGGAAAGAATCATGCAGTTTCCCTAAGGTTGAGTTATAGCCCACAGCTATAAAATATAGCCCTTTGTGTGCTGAATTCTGAACCAGGGCACATTAAGACAAGAAATGTTTATTTATAGGCCTCAATAAAGTGAAAGCATAAGCTCTATGAACAGAATCGGGCTGGTCAAGGACAGCTAATTCCTGCAAATACCTTGTTACTTATTGAATGTAAATGATCTACTTCTGCATTTTATCATGTTTACACAGTGATGTTTTGTGGTGGCTGCTTCCAGGTTTATGTGTATTTTTAATCTGGGAAAGTCCAGAATTACTCACTCTTATGTTGAATAAAAGGTCGTTGGTAAAAATCAGGAACCAATCTGAAACAAGAAAGGCATGCACGTTTTATCAACTGTATATTAGCTTATTTCACTATTTTTTTAAAAAATCCATTTTCTTGAGATAAGAATTGGCTACCCACATTGCATGTAAAAGACCATATATTTTAATTAGAAAACAACAACAAAACCACAACACACATTCCGTAGGGTGCCCTCTGCTTTCATTAGAGCCACAGAGAGGTGTGGACGTCCTAGGTAAAAGGAAGCAGAGTAAGGGGAAATAAGCAGGACCCAAAACTTCAGAGACCATATTTTATGTAAACGATTTATTGTCTTATGAAGTAGTTACTATGCATTATCCCCATAAAAAATAAAGTGAAGATTAGCAAACCTGGTTTATGTGCCCAAGACCCACACAGCTAGCAAGTCACTGGGTTGGCCACCAAACCTGGCCACCAAGACTAGTAGAACTCTGAATTTTCATTAAAATATGAATAGTTTTTTGTTTCTTCAGAAAAAAAGGGGGGGAGGGAGGGAGAACGTGTTCTCTTTATTTACTGTATGACTCAACAACTGTAATAGTTAAGTGTTCATTAGCATACGGTGATTAAGATATGGGATTGAGTTCCAGATCTTTCTACCAGTCATGTGACCTGTGGTAAGTTCCTTAAACTTTGTAAACATCAGTTTCCTTATCTGTAAAATGGAATGATATTAGTAGCTGAATTGTTGAGCACATTAACAATAACAACAAAAACAATAATGAAATGCCCTAGGCACAGTACTTGGTTATAATAAAACCCCAAAACTTATTGACATTGAGTTGATACCACTCATAGTGACCCTATAGGACAGAGTAGAACTGCCCCATGGGGTTTCCAAGGGTGTAATCTTTATGAAAGCAAACTGCCACATCTTTCTCCCAAGGAGTTGCTGGTTGGATTTGAACCACTGACCTTTTGTTTAGCAGCTGAGTGCTTAACCACTCCACAACCAGGGCTCCTTTGGTATATGATAATACCCAATAAATATTAACTATTGTTTGTAAGTTCTTTCTGTGCTCAAGGCTTTGAATAGATGCTTGTAGAGATATAAACATGAGAAAGACATGATTATTGTCCTCAAGGAAATTGGCCAGAAAATACAGGGAACTTTCGTTTAAATATGGCTTTTGCTTAATACAAAGAAGGGACATTTGGGAGCATTGGATTCTGTATGTAGAATGAAGTATGTATTTTATATATTTTTCAAAAATCCTCACTTTCTGTGAAGTTTCTACAGCATAAAAATTCATCCAACTGAATTCATCTCATTATTATTAACTATACATAACGTTCTGTTCAAGGATTAAAAAAAAAAAAAATGTGTCTCCCCAAATGACAGACAAATGGTTTAGGAAGCTACAAAGAACACTGAGCAAATTTATTCAACTATATATTTATTTATTCACATATATATACAAGAAATCTATTTTGTGATGCAAAATTTCTAATGTAAATATTCCTGGCAAGACATAAGCAAATTTTCAAAATAGTTTTTATTTATCCTTCTGCTGCCTTGGCTAATTCTCAACCACATTCCAAAGGGAGGTTCAGTTCTCCTAGAGGAAAAAACATAAATTTTTATAGAAAAATAAAAGGACTCCAAAATTCTCTTAACTTATGCTTTTGCACTTCTAGTTTTTTCCCCACTTGATCGTATATATATATATAATATATATATATAGATTGTATG
>NW_004443949.1:25036643-25057008 GCF_000243295.1 Trichechus manatus latirostris | reverse complement strand
AACAAAAGGTTGGCAGTTTGAATCCACCAGCTACTCCCTGGAAACCCTATGAGGCAGTTCTACTCTGTCCTATAGGGTCGCTATGAGTCGGAATCAACTCAATGGCAATGGGTTTGGGTTATACATATAACAATATATATACTGTTGTTATGTTCTGTCAAGTCAATTCCAACTCATAGTGATCCCATAGGAAAGACTAGAACTGCTTCATAGGATTTCCAATGCTTTAATCCCTTCAGAAGCAGCTTGCTACATCTTTCTCCCATGGAGTGACTGGTGGGTTTGAACTCCTGACCTTTCGGTTAGCAGCTGAGTGCTTAACCACTGTGCTACCAGGGCTCCATATATATATTTAATTTTCCACCACTCGTCTGTCGTACTGTGGTGGCTTGTGTGTTGCTGTGATGCTGGAAGCTACACCACCAGTATTTCAAATACCAGCAGGGTCATCCATGGTGGACAGGTTTCAGCTGAACTTCCAGACTAAGACAGACTGGGAAGAAGGACCTGGTTATCTATTTCTGAAAATATGGGCCAGTGAAAATCTTGTGGATCACAGCGGAACATTGTCTGATATAGTGAAGGAAGATGAGCCCCTCAGGTTGGAAGGCACTCAATACGACTGGGGAAGAGCTTCCTCCTCAAAATAGAGTTGACCTTAATGATGTGGATGGAGTCAAGCTTTCAGGACCTTCATTTGCTGATGTGGCATGACTCAAAATGAAAAGAAAAAGTTGCAAACATCCATTAAAAATTGGAATGTATGAAGTATGAACCAAAGAAAATTGAAGGCTGTCAATAATGAAATGGAACACTTGCAGATCAATATCCTAGGCATTAATTAGATGAAATGGACTGGTATAGGCCATTTTGAATTAGACAAAAATATGGTTTACTATGCCGGAAATGACAAATTGAAGAGCAATGGAATCACATTCATCGTCAAAAAGAACACTTCAGGATCTATCCTGAGCCTTCCAGCCCAGCAACAGACAGGCCTATAAAATAAGCAATAACACCCAAAAAACATATACTCTGTAGAACAGTTATATGAGACCAAAAGGGCAACATTTGCCCAAAAGTAAAGATGAGAAGGCAGGAACGTGTAGGAAAACCAGACATAAGGAAACAAGGAGTCAATGGCAGAAATGAGAAGAGTGTTGACACAACATGGGGATAGCAACCAATGTCATGGAACAATTTTTGTACAATTTGTTGAATGAGAAACTAATTACTTATTGTAGACTTTCACCTAAAACACAATAAAATATTTTTTAAAAAAAATCTGTCCTGAAATACAATGCTGTCAGTGATAGGACAATATCCATATGCCTACAAAGAAGACCAGTTAATACGAATATTATTCAAATTTACCCACCAACTACTAATGCCAAAGATGAAGAAACTGAAGATTTTTACCAACTTCTGCAGTCTAAAATTGATCAAACATGCAATCAAGATGCATTGATAATTACTGGTGATTGGAATGTGAAAGTTGGAAGCAAAGAAGGATAGGTAGTTGAAAAATATGCCTTAGTGATTGAAATGACATGGGAGATTGCATGACAGAATTTTGCAAGACAAATGCCGTTTTCATTGCAAATACCTTTTTTCAACAACATAAATGGCAACTATACATTTGGACCTCATCAGATGGAATAAACAGGAATCAAGTTGACTACATCTGTGGAAAGAGATGATGGAGAAGCTCAATATCATCAGTCAGAAAAAGGCCAGGGACTGATTGTGGAACAGACCAGCAGTTGGTCGTATGCAAGTTCAAGTTGAAGTGGAAGAAAATTAAAACAAATCTATGAGAGCCAAAGTACCACCTGAATTTAGAGACCATCTCAACAATAGATTTGACACACTGAATGCTAATGACCAAAGACCGGATGAGTTGTGAGATGACATCAAGGATATCATGTAAAGAAACTAAAAGGTCATTAAAAAGACAGGAAAGAAAGAAAAGACCAAAATGGGTATCAGAAGAGACTCTGAAAGTTGCTCGTGAATGTAAAGTAGCTAAAGTGAAAGGAAGAAAAGGTAGACTAAAAGATCTGAACAGAAGATTTCAAAGGGTGCCTCCAGAAGACAAAGTAAAGTATTATAAGGAAACATGCAAAAACCTGGAGTTAGAAAACCAAAAGGGAAGAACACACTAGGCATTTCTCAGGCTGAAAGATTTGAAGACAAAAATTAAGCCTCAAGTTGCAATATCAAAGGATTCTATGGGCAAAAAAATTGAACGACACAAGAATCATCAAAAGAAAATGGAAGGAATACACAATCATCATACCAAAAAGAACTGGTGAATGTTCAACCATTTCAGGAGATAGCATATGATGAAGAACCAATTGTACTGAAGGAAGAAGTCCAAGCTGCACTGAAGGCAAAAAACAACGCTCCAGGAATTGATGGAATACCAGTTGAAATGTTTCAACAAACAGATGTTAACACTGGAAGCACTCACTTGTCCATGACAAGAAATTTGGAAGACAGCTACCTGGCCAACCAGCTGGAAGAGATCCATATACGTGCCTATTCCAAAGAAAAGTGATCCAAAAGAATGCGGAAATTATCGAACAATATCATTAATATCACACGCATGTAAAATTATGCTGAAGACAATTCAAAAACAGTTGCAGCAGTACATTGACAGGGAACTGCTGGAAATCCAGGCCGTATTCAGAAGAGGACATGGAACGAGGGATATCATTGCTGATGTCAGATGGATCTTGGGTGAAAGCAGAGAATACCAGAAAGACGTTTACCTGCGTTATATGGACTATGAAAAGGCATTTGACTATGTGGATCATAACAAATTATAGGTAACACTGTGACGAATAGGAATTCAGAACTCTTAACTGTGCTCATGTGGAACCTGTACATAGACCAAGAGGCAGTCGTTCAAACAAAACCAGGGGATAATGCATGGTTTAAAATCAGAAAAGGTGTGTGTCAGGGTTGTATCCTTTCACCATACTTATTCAATCTGTGTGCTAAACAGATACACCAAGAAGCTGGGCTATGAGAAGAAGAATGTGGCTTCAGGATTGGAAGAAGACTCATTAACAAACTGCAATATGCAGATGACACAATCTTGCTTTCTGAAAGCGAAGAAGCACTTACTGATGAAGATCAAAGACTACAACCTTTTGTATAAATTATTCCTTAACATAAGGAAAACAAAAATCCTCACACCTGGACTAATAAGCAACACCATGATAAACAGAGAAAATGTTGAAGTTGTCAAAGATTTCATTTTACTTGGATCCACAATCAATGCCCACAGAAGCAGCAGTCAAGAAATCAAATGATGTATTGCACTGGGCAAATCTGCTGCAAAAGACCCCTTTAAAGTGTTCAAAAGCAAAGACGTCACTTTGAGGACTACGGTCTGCCCGACCCAAGCTATGGTATTTTCAATCACCTCATATGCATGTGAAAGCTGGACAATGAATAAGAAACACTGAAGAAAAATTGATGCCTTTGAATTACGGTGTTGGCAAAGAATATTGACTATGCCCAGGACTGCCAAAAGAATAAACAAATCTGTCTTGGAAGAAGTACAGCCAGAATGCTCCTTAAGGGCAAGGATGGCGAGCCTTCGTCTCATATACTTTGGACACGTTGTCAGGAGGGATCAGTCCCTGGAGAAGGACATCATGCTTGTAAAGTAGAGGGTCAGCAAAAAAGAGGAAGACGCTCAACGAGATGAATTGACACAGGGGCTGCAACAATGAGCTCAAACAGAACAACGATTGTGAAGATAGTGCAGGATCAGGCAGTATTTTGTTCTTTTGTGCATAGGGTCGCTATGAGTCGGAACCAATTTGACTGCACAGTGCAACATCAACAACATATTTAATTTTGGCATTTGATAGTCATTTATGTCCCAAAAGTAGACTGAGTAGTGAGAACTAAATAGGTTTGATTAGCACAGAATCCTCAAATAAGAGATGTACCTACAATAAAACAATTTGTAGGAAACTTCCTTTGCAAAAATTTTTTCATGTGGACTATGGTTCATGAGTGTGTGTTTTGACAATTCATTGTCTTTTTCATTGAGCAATATGCCCTTTACCTCTTAGGTATAAATTAGGTAAAGATTGTTTTCCAGGGCTCTTATCTCTTTTTTATGTACCATTGCACGCTTCTTTCTCTACCTCTTGTTACTTCTGTAAGTCCCAACCGCTGCAACTAACACACTGCCACCACAGAAACAGCGCTAGAGCAGGAGGCCGGTGGTTTGAAAGATCTTGATTGTTCCTCTTAATCCAAATCTGCTCTTCCAAATACATTTATAAACGTGTTCATACCAAGGTGCGACTGTTTCTAAGACTACCACTTTTGCCCTTCCAGACTTATTTAGTAAGTGATAAGAAGCCGTGGGCAAACAAATGATGTCTAATGTGTGATTTCAAACACTAGTGAGCAAATAGGGAATCTGTTAACTAGAGAGGCGAGCTAAAGGAAGTATTTTTAGCAGACCCCAAAATAAAGTAGCTATTTGTGAATGCTTAAGGCAAGTTCAGTCTTAGACGTGAAGTAAATGTGACATTTTTGTCCCAAGATCTTAAAATTCTAACTCGCAAGCAAGAATGGCACCTTCCCTTTACCGGAGATTGCAGGGGAGAATGACCCCCAACCGTTTATAAGCCAATGATGATAATGATAAAAGGATCTTTGCTTGAGATCTGATTGAGAACCTATGAGTCCTAAGGACAGGTGATCTGACAGAGGTGGAGGAACTGAGCCTCCATGTGCTCCCTCCTTCTCCCAAATTCAAATTAGATAAGTTACTCTTTCTCTCTAAGGAGCCCTGGCTGTACAACAATTAAGTGCCTAGCTGGTAACTGAAACATTGGCGGTTCAAACCCACCCATCTGCTCCTTGGGAGAAAGACTTGACGATCAGCTGCTGTAAGGACTACAGCCTAGAAAATCCTATGGGGCAGTTCTACTAGATGGCATCCTTCTCCCTCGGGGACAAAACTTGTAGGAGTGGAGAGTGGCAGGAGCTGATATTCCTGAAGTTTTCCTCCTGCAGAGTGAAGTAGAAATTCCTTCCCTCTATGAACCTGAGCCAGGAATGACAACAAAGCCTTTATCTGAAGGCGACTTTGTGCCAGACTTTGCACAATGTCCTCCGTATACATTATTCCATTTACACTTCATGACACCCCAGGAAAGCTATGTGATTACCCGCAGTGTTCCTCGGGCAAGGAACTTGCAGGAATCACTCTGCTCGTAAACAGAATGACCAGTATCTAAAACCTCTTCTATCTAGCCTTAAAGTGAATGCTCTTTCTACTGTGCTAACATATTAAATGTTAAAAAAAAAAAAAAAATCACCACCCATCTGTCAGTTTGTTGTACTGTAGTTGCTTGCAGGTTGCTGTGATGCTGGAGGCTATGCCACCAGTATTTCAAATACCAGCAGGGTCACTCGTGGTGGATAGGTGTCAGCAGAGCTTCCAGACTAAGACACAGTAGGAAGAAAGGCGTGGCAATCTACTTCCAAAAAGTAGCCAATGAAAGCCCTATGCATCACTACAGAATATTGCCTGATATAGCGCTGGAAGATGTGCTCCCTAGGTTAGAAGGCACTTAAAATACATGGTGGCTGCAACAGTGGACTCAAACATACCAACAGTCATGAAGGTGGAGCAGGACTGGGTACTATTTCGTCCTGTTGTACAGGGCGTCACCATGAGTCAGAGCCTACTCAATGGCAACTAACAACAACAAAAACATTTTAAATATCAGACTTCAACTTTCTGTAACGAAGTCCAAAGCTGAAGTTTACCAGTACATTTTATCAAAAGTTTCTTTCTTAACCTCTCTATGCTCAAAACATTCACAGGTGTAGGTTTATACCTAGCTCATTTGTCACAGATAGAGAAGAAAACATATCCATTTTCGGTGGAATATCTTTTTTTTTCATCATGGAATTCAAAAATACCATCCTCACACCATTTACCAACAACTGACTGAGGCCACCGTCAGTCCTCTTTATATTTTCATCACATGTCACATTTGCGAGCAGATGCCAATGGGCCGATGGCATTTCTTGAATCTAAGGCAGAGGATTCTCATCAACAACACATTCAAAAGAAGCGGGACTATAAGAAAGATGGCAGGGGAGGCCCTCTTCGGTTGATAAGGAAGTGGAAAGACGTCAAACAGCAGCGCCTAAGTGGAGCTTTATAGAGCAGTTAACCTTGAGACTTACCTGTATGTAAAGATTAAACTGCAACTTGGGGTTGGGGTTAACAGATTTATAGAGCTTTACAAATACTTTGGTTTCACTATTTGTGCTTTTATCTACTTCTGGACTTTATTACTGGTTTCTGTCGAGTGATAGTCTTTATATACACAGAAAGCCAAGAGATTAAACAGTGAAAAGAAGTCACAAGGTTTCCTTTGTCGTCTTTGATGTCTTAAAGGTTTTCATAGAGAGGCACACCTACCAGTTAAGAGATCCACAGAAAATGTCCCCCACCCCCGCATGGGTGACCAGCATTTTAGAAATCACAGCTCCAACATCAGGGCCAAGAAAAGGTCCAAGTAGCCCCCACTCCCCTGTGTGCCAGGATCATGGTGAAAAATAACTAGCACATGATTAGTAGTTCGTTGCCCATTTACAAAATCTCAATAAATACTGCTTGGAGACAGATGAAGCACTTAGATTTTGTATGATAGTCAGCATACTGGTGAATAAATACATCAGTTACTTCATAAAAAGGAAGACTAATGTTTTGGTTAGATGTGAGTAAAAATAGCCTCATTGGTATAGAAGATGAAAGCAGGGGAGTAAAGGAAATGCAAAGTTCTTTTTTAGGCCCTGTCTGGGTTGAGTGATTCTAATATTACAGAATCCTTCACAAAAGACAGGAAATGACAATGTTGGAATAAAAGACATTATATTGGAAGGAAAAAGAAAACATCAATTAACAGTCTGCGGAGCTGGCCTGTTCCTGCTCGCCCTGGCTGTGAGGAAGTACTGCGAAGCCTCATTTGTTGTTGCTTCTTAGGTGCCTTCTGTCACAGGGGTGAGCTACTGACTCACGTGAATGCTTTTACTTGAAGGAAAACCACATTTCTGACTAGAAAGTTAAGTTTCTCGTCTATGGTTCTACTTACTCAGCAAGAGCTATAGTTTACACGTTTTTTTTTTTTAAGAACATTTTTCTTATTGAGGTGAATTCTGTATACCGGCTGCCATTCCAAGTCTCAAAATTGTTTATCATATGTTTTTGAAACCCAACCATAATCAAATGATCAAATGAAAGCCATTTCTCAAGAGGGACTTATATCAGAGGTCTGACATCAGTTTGGAGCTTTCCACATGTGAATTGTCTTAAAGATTTTCTTCTGAAGGATGCAAAAATATTAAAGTCCCAGAAATGAGAAATACTTTTTATTGGCATAGGATTTCGTGGACTGATGAGGAGGTAATCAGATGATAATCAATATGTTCACTGGCAAAGAGTCTAAGCAGAAACTTTAGGGTAAAATGGCACCTTGTAATTTTACTAATTTTTGAGGTTTTCACAATATTCATTCCTATGAAATGCTTTGATATATTGATTTTAAAAAGTCTATTCTAATTTTTGAATAAAAGAATTTCCCGGTTTAACATAAAATACATAGGAAAATTCCAGTGAAAGATTATGGAATACAGCTTGATTTACTTCCTATTGATATTAATTTTGACCTGTGAGTAAATTTTTAATTATCAGTTGTTTTATTATGTTCCTTCTTAAAGCAAGCCTAATGTGTGTGTGTCATTGTATGCATTTAAAATAAGATTTACTTATTTAAAATAAAATTTACTAAACACTCTCATTTTTTGGAATAAAAACATTACTAACTCCCTACTGCCTAAATAATAAAGCCCAAATTCCAAAATCTAGCCCTTTATGGCTCTCTGGAATCTGGTTCAAAAGTATCCTTTCAACTTTACTGTTTCTATTCTTCTTATTAAATTCTACCTACAAATAGGATCATTTACATAACCATCAGATATTTATTGAGTGCTTACTATCTGTGGGATCAGAGCTGAATAAGACAAAACTTTTGCTATCAAACACAGCTCACAATCTGGGAAGGAAGAAGATATAGAACCAGCTACTTAGAGTAGAATAAGTGCAGTATTTGAGGTGTGTTTAAGGCACAAGGGGAGACGCTGACCACTGCCTGGCCAGATGGGTAATGGGTTCAGGAAAGAACGCACAAAGGAGGTCAAGAATAAATTAGAGTTCACCAAGTAAGCGTGTAGGAAAGGCTCTTGTAGGTGAGGAAAGAGCATGTGCGCAGGTCCAAAAGTTTGAGACAGAAATGTGGGTCTGTTCAAGTACAGATGTTTGTCGCTAGAACACAGAATGCAGGGAGTCACCATCTTCCAAATGCAGTCCATCCGTTCATTCCATGGTTCATGGCTCATTCTGCCATCTCTGCAGATTAGATAATGTTGGTTGATAATGGGAAACTAATGTCTTTGGCATGCATGACCTTAGGCCAGGATGTCTCAACCTTGACACAATTAATATTTTGGACCAAGTAATTCTTTGTTAAGGAGCCCTGGTGGCGCAGTGGTTAAGCGGTTGATTGCTAACCGAAAGGTCGGTGGTTCTAACCCACCAGCCACTCCAAGGGAAAAAGATGTGGCAGTCTGCTTCCGTAAAGATTACAGCCCTGGAAACCCTATGGGACAGTTCTATTCTATCCTATAGGGTCACTGTGAGTGGAAATCAACTCGATGGCAACGGGTACGGGTAATTCTTTGTTGTAAGGCACCCTGGTAGCACAGTGGTTAAGCACTCGGCTGCTAACTGAAAAGTCGGTGGTTTGAACAGTGGTGTCACTAGGGGGGACGTGGGGGATGCAAACTGCATCAGGTGACACTGTCAGAGGGGGTGACACCAAAATGACTGTCTACAAAATTTTTGTGCAGTGTTTCAGCAGAAATTTATTATTTTTTATAAAAATATCCCTACAGTTAGTTGTAACAACAAAAATTTTTTTCGTAAGCCCAGCTTAAATGTATCAATACACCTACAAGGCAAAAACTCTATGCTAATTAACCTTTTGAATCTTCTAATGAGATCCACTGAGAGCTGTCATTGTTACATTACAATGATGATTCAGATCCCCTGGTTTCATCTGAACACTCTACAACACGAGCTGTTGTTTCCCTCGCTGGGTGTTTTTATAGTCGTTGATTTTGTCGAATTTTCTGGTGTTTTAGCTACAATATTGTGGTAGTTAGTATTTGTAAACCCATGTCAATAACTTTTTAAGTATGAAGTAGTAATTAAAAGAAAAGAAGGAGAAAAATTTTAAAAGTTTTCCACTCAGTTACTAATAATGTAACTAATATTGCTGTAATTCAATGTAGAAAGATTTTACAAAACAGTTTTGTTGTTAGTATTTCTATAATCTAAGAAATAACATAAACAATTTACAACTATATTTATAACATATTATTCTATGATTCAAAATTGATAATAAACTTACATGTGTAACAGTTATTGATTGCATAACTCATAACTGGAGAAATTGACCGTTTAAAACATGAAGTGGGGGGAAACGCTATGTTCCTTGATACATGTTTAGAAATACAACTTAAATCTTAAATTCGTTTTTTTGATTTTAGTCTTCTTAAAATTTTCTTTAAAAACATCGCTGTCTTGCAAATATATATCTGACTTTAATGACATTTTCAGGGTTTAAGTTTGAATTATGGTTAAAAAAACAGTGGCAGATTAAAAAGTGATTTTGGTGAAAGGCACTGATTTCCACGAAGTTGTTCACAAATTCGCAGCTTTGAAGGTCAGGAGAGGAAAGTCCGATTTAGACGAGATGTTCACAAAGTGCTGAAATGCTTGTGTATTTGTTCCTGTTTATTTTTATGGTATTATTTCATTTCTGAAATATGTTTCCATATGCATTTGTCTACAACTTCTATATTATTTGGGCCGTTATTGATTATGTAAACCATGGAAACCCTGGTGGTATAGTGGTTAAGAGCTATGGCTGCTAACCATAAAGGTTGGCAGTTCAAATCCACCAGGCAATCCTTGGAAATCCTATGGGGCAGTTCTACTCCGTCCTTTAAGGTTGCTATGAGTCAGAATTGACTCAATGGCAATGGGTTTGTTTGTTTGTTTTTTTAATCCATTAATGTATCCCATGTAATGGTAAAGTTTAACATTAAGGTGAACATAATTTTGATGTAGTTCTTAAACATTTTTACTTCAAATTCTTTTGTTTTCTTACTGAGTTTTCATGTTAACCATATGAAACTACGTACATGTAAATACATCTAGGTTGTGTATATGACATTGTAATTTAAAGGTGTAATTTTAATTTTGCTAGTTTTGTATGTCACTACTATTGCCATTACATTCGGTGATATACGGGAATTACAATTTACAAGTAGCGTTAGTACAAAAAACTTTCCTAAGGATTCTGTATGGTCTGGTACTGGGAGAGGGGGATTAACATCACCAGTTACCGCACTAACTGGGTGACATCAACCCTAGTGATGCCACTGGGTTTGAACCTACCAGCTTCTATGTGGTGGAAAGATGTGACAGTCTGCTTCCATAAAGATTACAGCCTTGGAAACCCTATGGCAGCAATTCTGCTTTGTCGTATAGGGTCGCTGTGAGTCAGAAATCGACTCAACAGCAATGAGTTTGGTTTGGTTTTGGAATTCTTTGTGTGGAATCCT
The DNA here is from genome assembly GCF_000243295.1 of Trichechus manatus latirostris. Taxonomy (NCBI): domain Eukaryota; kingdom Metazoa; phylum Chordata; class Mammalia; order Sirenia; family Trichechidae; genus Trichechus; species Trichechus manatus. The sequence continues at coordinate 25,046,265 of NW_004443949.1, read as the reverse complement.
TGAGTGCCACAAACACTTAAGTGCTCGACCAAAAGGTTGGCAGTTCAAACGCACCCAGAGGTGCCTTGGAATACAGGCCTGGCAATCTGCTTTTGAAAGGTCACAGCCTTGAAAACTCTATGGAGTAATTCTCCTCGGCCCACATGGGGTCGCCATGATTCAGCATTGACTCTCCGACAACTGACAACAACAATTCTTTGTTGTCGGAAACTATCCTATTCATTGTAGGGTATTTAATAGCATTCTGGGATTCCACCCACTAGACTGCCAGTAGCAAGGTCACTGTCCCCACCAGTCTGGGCAATCACAAATGTCTCCAGTCATTGCCAAATGTTCTGTGGGGGGAAATCACCCGCAGTTGAGAGCCACTGCTTTGGATCTATGTGATCACATAGTCACTTTAATATTGGATAGGGTAATGACCCTACTAGATAGGAAGAATTATAAGGAAAAAAAAACTCCACAAATTCCATCAAGTTCAAAAGTCTTCAGGACTATATGAAATACAATTAAGTGTATATTAAGAGCCAAATAAATACAAATACAGGCAGTCCCTGACTTATGATGTATTTGAGTTAAGACAAACTACACTTATGATCGTCTGTTTTTTCTTTTGTATGTCGTATTATTAATAATATGTTGCAGTGCATAATTTGCTGATTCAATTTTATGATTTACTGTTCAGAACACCACTGGATTTATAAAGATACTCATAATGAGAGGCAATAATAATGAAAACTAAAAAAAAAAATGAGGTGTTCAACTTATGTCAGAACCAACTTATGGCAGAGTCGTTGGAACAGAACCCCATCATAACTTGGGGACTACCTATAATCAGCTAGAATAGTAGCCTGCATTGGGAGTGTATGTGTGTGTACATGAATGTCTTAGTTTCTTAGTGCTGCTAACAGAAATACCACAAGTGAGTGACTTTAACAAACAGAATTTATTTTTTCACAGTTTAGGAGGCTAGAAGTCCAAATACAGGGTGTCGGCTCTAGGGGAAGGCTTTCTCTCTGTGTCAGCTTTGGGGGAAGGTCCTTGTCTCTCTTCACCTTATGTTCCATGGCTCCTTGGTGATCTTCAGGTGTGTATCTTCCTCTCTTTTGTGCTTCCTTCTCTGTTTAATGTGCTCTTTTTATATCTTAAAGGTGGTTTAAAACACACCCTGCACTGATATGGACGTATTAACATAACAAAGAAACTCCTGTTCCCAAATAGGATTACCCCCACAGGTACAGGGGTTTAGGATTTACAATATATATTTTGGGAGGACACAATTTAATCAATAACAATGAGTATGTACAGACTTCCCCAAGGATATGGAAGAATTAGGTAATGAAACAATTTTACCCAGCGGTGTGAGGTGCACGACCGCCTTTACTAAGTTATGATTTCCTACTCTACATTCTAAATAGGGCTCCCTGTTTATAAACCTAGAGGTTTCCCATCAGTGTTGAGGACAATATATCAGTGTCTCAAATGTAATCTATAGTCTATACAACTTCAACCATCTGAGAAGGTAACCCCAAACTATTTGAGATTTCAGAATTATTTCCTTTTAGTCCCAAAACAATTATAATTAAATACAGAAATATTTGAGAATTAAAACCATAGCATTCATATTTTTATGTAAGGAAATTGGGCAAATTTTATACTTTATACACTTGTAATAACTGAGAGAACTTGGCCTATTAGAAGTTAGCTTTATGAATTTAATTATGTAATTTAAGTAACTGGTTGAAATTTTTTAAATTTTAAGTCGAAATCTTACAAATTTTATATGCAAAATTTGAACACTAAGGAAACTGTAAGAATCACAATATTTAAAGTTTAATAGCTTTACAAAAGTATTTAATTCTTGGGACTGCTTGTTGTTAATCTATTAAAGTTATTAAAAGAGAAACCGTATATGTTAAGTTTATAAAAAGTTTTTAATGTTTAAAGGAATTTAATTATTATGAGCTTCCTACAAACAAATGTTACATTTGCTAGATTTAGACATTTAATAATAATATTTGTAACCTAAAGTAAAAGGTTAAGAAAGAAATCAGCTTCGGATTTTTTACTTCAATAATTACATATATTTTGGTAAAACAAAATAACTTCTGCTAAATCTTTTCTAAGGATGTAACAAAGCCTCAGGACATAACAAAGCCCACACTGAAGCATGAGGCACCTTTATAATGGTGACCAAGTTTAACATTGCCAATAATAGGACAAACTGGCATCATACTCCCCTTGATGTAATGCACTACGGAGCTGTGTTAGTTATCTAGTGCTGCTATAACAGAAATATCACAAGTGGGTGGCTTCAACAAACAGAAATTTATTTTCTCACTGTTTAGGAAGCTAGAAGTCTGAAACTAGAGTGCTGGCTCTAGGGGAAGTCTTCTCTGTCTGCTGGCTCTCGGGGAATGTCCTTGTCTCTTCCGTTTTATTCCTTGGCTCCTTGGTGATCTTCATGTGACGTGGCATCTATCTTCCTCCATCTCTGCTTGCCTATTTAATCTCTTTTATGTCTCAAAAGAGATTGATTTAAGACACGCCCTACATTAATGCTGCCTTATTAACATAACAAAGAAAACCCATTCCCAAACGTGATTATAACCACTACAGGGGTTAGGATTTATAACACATATTTTGGGGGGACACAATTCAATTCATACAGAAGGGTACAACATCACCTATGTAATATCCCTATTTAAAAAATGTTTAATCTGAATCTAATCATAAGGATACAAACACACACACAAAAAATCCAAATTTAAATACACCTGTAAAACAACTGGCCTGGATTCTTTAAAATTGTCAGTGTCATGAAAGACTACCATCAAAAACAAAACAAAGACCAACAAGAAAAAAAGGGGGGCTAGTGATTATTAGATCCTGGATTGAATCTGGATTGAAACACTTAAAATACATAAAGGATGTTATCAAGACATTTTGCAAGTTTGATGGAAAAATGTTCTAGTTCTTAGATGATACATGTTGAAGTATTTAGGGGAGAAGTCTAAAGATAGTCACAACTTACATTTCAGTAGTTAAAAAATATGTGCATGTAGTGCATTGTGAATCTAATTGGAGGGTATATAGATGTTCACTGTACTGTTTTTGCAGCTTCTCTGTAGGTTTAAAATGGTTCAAAATTAAAAAATTGAAAAAATAATCCTACTCACATTGAATCTCAGTTTTGCTCCCTAATGGAGCTCTCAGAAGTTGACTGTTGCAGAAGTTGACTGTTGGAGAAGTTGACTCCAACCTCCAACACATGGAAATCGGCCTACTTATGGTCTAACTGGCAAGGGTTTCCTTATCAAGGACCAGCTCAGAAATGTGCTTGTTTCCAAATCTGGGCCAATGAATCCTGAAGAACACTTGCTAAGGGTTTTTCTTCCTGTATGCACTTCTGGAAGAGCTCTGAAAGCAAGTCTCTCTTTTCCTCTTTATGGTGGGACACGGGTGTGAGGCCAGGATGTTTTGCAGTTATCTCACTTCCAGCCTGAGGAGGAAGATGCCAGAAGAAAAAGGGTGCCAAAAGGTTCAGGGACGGTGAACAGAAGTCAGTCCTGAAAACACCATGCTATTTTTGGTTTTCCAGTTATGGGAATCAATCATTCCCTTCTTGTTTAGGTTAGTTTAAGTACTTGTAGCCAAACACATCATGATACAAGCCCCAAATTTAAGCTGCCTTCACACTCAAGTGACCACTTCCCTCAAGAAGCTGACCTCTATATCTTCATTGTAAACTCTATCTGGCTCCAGAATTCCTAATGAAGAAGGAGCTACCTTTGTTTAGCGCGTTTTTTTTATTGTTGTAAAAATATAGGTAATCCATTTGCCAATTCAACATTTTTCATGTGTACAATTTAGTGACACCAATTACATCAATCATGTTGTGTTAAACACAATATTTTGATTGGACACATGGAGAAGAAGGTAAGTCTCTGAGGTTACAGAGGTGGACAGTAGCCTGAGCAACCAAGTAGATGGACAAGCTGCTCAGTGTGAGAAACGAGCACACCTGGATTTGCCCCAGAAAAGTCAGGCTGGCGAGAGGAGAGACAGACTAGTCAGCCAGAGGCGATAAACTTTATTTCTGACATTGTGCACTATCACACACATGTCCATGTGTATATAACTAAAACAAAAGTTACTTCTCATCCTTTCCATTCCAATGCATCCCATTCCAGCCTATCTTATGCTATCCCATTCTACTTTTATTTCATTTTTTAAAATGGAGCCCTGGTGGCACAGTGGTTAAGAGCTTGGCTGCTAACCAAAAGGTCGGCAGTTCGAATCCACCAGCTGCTCCTTGGAAACCCTTTGGGGCAGTTCTACTCGATGGCAACTGGTTTTTTGGTTTTTTTTTTTAAGTCTTGAATTTCATTGCCGCTAATGGGTCACAAAACTGAAGTGTGCAAACAATAAATACACAATTTACATGTGCATGTGATTGTGTATATGTGTGCATGCATGTAGAAAATCAAGGAAGAAGCTGACAGGATGGAGAACAGAGATAGGCACACTTTAGACCATGAAATGATCCATAAGCCAGGAGAGTGAAAAGATTGTGATAATGCAAGCAGCGCAGCTCCCCTTCCCCCCTCCCCCCAGGACTGTACACATTTTCAAACCTGGCAGTTCACAGAAATCTTGGGGAGGGCTTTGGTCTCTCACTGGGCATGGAATTAGGAATGTGAGCTAATCTACATGCAATGTAGATCTCAGGGGACAGTGAGGCCCAGTTGATTACCTGTGTTACAGAAGCTATTTTCCCTACCTTTAAACTTGCATAGCATTTTAGCCAGTTCTGACGGTGATTATCTTTTTATACTTTATATCATTGGATTTGTGTATTTATCTACCCTGGTATTCTGTAAAGGAGGTCTGGTGGTGCAACAGTTAAGAGTTCAGTTGTTAACCTAAAGTTTGGCAGTTTCAACCCACACAGCAGCTCTGCAGGAGAAAGAGTTGGTGATCTGCTTTCATAAAGATTACAGCCAAAAAAACCTTATGGGGCAGTTATTCTGTGTCATATGGGGTCGCTATGAGTCAGAATTGACTCGATGGCATCCAACAACAACAGGAACAGTAGTCTGTAACCTGCTTCAGGTCAGGAGTTATGCGTTGCCACAAATTTTATGCCCCATATCAAGTAACACCTATACAGAGGAATAACTCAAAAATGTGCTTTTCCTTATTTTATGCATGTAAAAATTATTATTAGTAACCACAATAACGTGTTCTTCTTGTGAGTGGTTGAGTAAGTAAACTTTATGAAATTTCCTAACCATTTCCCCCATGTTTTACACATATTAAATATAATTTGAAAGCTCACTTGAGTAATATCTTCTTGATATGTGATATGTATGTTACAAAAGAGTCAACAATAATGGCCAAGTGACTCTATGGATTGATGCTCAGCGTATTACAAAGCAATGACTGTAAATTTGCAATGAAAAGTGAAGTAGGGTCCATGGACTCTATTTCAGCAATGGAATGCATTGGCCACACTAATGTGACTTGTAAGGGCCATGAAGGTGATCAATAATATTAGTGACCCACAGCCACAAATACCGTAGAATTTACGACTCATCTAGGCCAAGCTTATGAGTGCACAGGAGTTTGGGGCAGCAACATGGCCCACCCTTGAAATGCTGAAAGTGGCCTATATCCTTGGTACAGACTGAAAGCTTGAAGGGATCTGGGTATACCAGTAGCTCTTGGCTCAGACTTAACATAATCCTCTTCAAGGCACTGGATTAAACTATGTGCAGGCAGTGTGTTTATGTTAATGGTAGTGGAATAATTTAGAAAAGAATAACAAGAATGGTTGCACTACTTGAAGACTGTAGTCAATGATATTGAATTGTATATGTAGAAATTGTTTAATTGGTGTATGTTTTGCCCTGTATATTTTCACCAAAATAAATAAATAAATAATGAAAAACAAAGACAACATAAATATAAAAACAAACCTTGACATGGATGGTGGTTTACAAGCTTTGGCTTTATACTAATTGTATTACTTATCTAGGCTGTTATAACAGAAATAATACAAGTGGATGGCTTTAATAAACAGAAATTTATTTTCTCACAGTTTAGGAGGCTAGAAGTCCAAATTCAGGGTGTCAGCTCTAGGGGAAGGCTTTCTCTCTCTGTCAGCTCTGGGGGAAGGCCCTTGTTTCTTCAGCTTCCATTTCCTGGTTCCTTGGAGATCTCCATGTGGCTTGGCATCAATCTTCCCCCATCTTTGCTTGCTAGCTTGGTTGTTTAATCTCTCTTATATCTCAAAAGAGATTGACTCAAGATACACCCCACACTAATCCTGTCTCATTAACATAAGGCAACCCATACCCAAATAGGATTATAACCACAGGCATAGAAGCTAGGATTTACAACACATATTTTGGGGGGACACAATTGAATCCATAACATTCCACCCATTGGCCCCCCAAAAGATAATGACCTTGCCACATGCAAAACACACTGACCCCATCACATCATCCCAAAGTCTTAAATCAACTCCAAGTTCAAAATCTCATCTTCTGAATCATCTAAATCAAATGTGGGTGCAACTTTGGGCGTGTTCCATCCTTCAGCAAAATTCCTCTTCATCTGTGAACCTGTGCAATCTAGAATACAAATTATCTGCTTCCAAAGTACAATTGTGGAACAGGCACAAGGTAGACATTTCCATTACAAATGGGAAAAATTGGAGGGAAAGAAGGGATAGTGGGCATCAAGCAAGTCCAAAACCCAGCAGAACAATTTACATTAGCTCTCAAGGCTATGAAATAATTCTCTGTTCTCTAAGAGCGTCTGGGCAAGGGCCCCATCCTCCAGACTCTGGGTGTTGGCCATGCCGTATGGATTCTGGGTAGAGGACCCTCTGCATGAAAAGCATTGCCCTTCCTCCATTGTCCAATCACATGTTCATCATTTTCTTTTAAAGCCTCACCAGAGGCACATTTAACATCCACATTTCTAGCAACGTTCTGTTGCTGGTGCCATATGTATTCTCTAAGATGAAAGAGACTTTCCCTATAGCTCTCCTCACTTCTAAGCCCTCAGCAGAATTGCCTGTGACGTCCATGATTCTACCAACAGTCTCTTCAAGGCAATCGAGGCTTTTACTATTGTTGCTCATGTTGTTAGGTGCTGTCAAATCAGTTCTAACTCATAGCAACCCTACATACAAAAGCATAAGACCCTGCCCGGTCCTGCACCATCCTCACAATAGTTGCTATGCTTGAACCCATCATTGCAGCCACTGTGTCAATTCATCTTTTTAAGGGTCTTTCTTTCTGTTTCTGTCCCTCCACTTTATTGAGCATGATGTCGTTCTCCAGGGACTGGTCCTTCCTGATAACATGTCCAAAGTAGGTAACACGAACTCTGGCCATCCTCGCTTCTAAGGAGAATTCTGGCTGTACTTCTTCAAAGATAGATTTCTTCATTCTTCTGTAAGTCTGTAGTATATTTAATATTCTTCACCAACATCATAATTCAAAGGCATCAATTCTTCTTCCACCTTCCTTATTCATTGTCCAGCTTTCTCATGCATATGAGGAAACTGAAAATACCGTGGCTTGGGTCAGGTGCACCTTAGTCCTCAAAGTGACATCTTTGCTTTTTGACAGAGGTCTTTGGCAGCAGATTTGCCCAATGCAATGCGTCTTTTGATTTCTTGACTGTTGCTTCCATGGGCATTGATTGTGGATCCAAGTAAAATTAAATTCTTGACAACTTCAAACTTTTCTCCGTTAATCATGATGTTGCTTATTGGTCCAGTTGTGAGGATTTTTCTTTTCTTTATGTTGAAGTGTAATCCATCCTGAGTGCTGTATTCTTTGATCTTCATCAATAAGTGCTTCAAGTCCTCTTCGCTTTCAGCAAGCAAGGTTTTGTCACCTGCATATTGCAGGCTGTAAATGAGTCTTCCTCCAATCCTGATGCTGCGTTCTTCTTCAGATAGTCCGGCTTCTCAGGTTATTTGCTCAGCATACAGACTGAATAAGTATAGTGAAAGCATACAGCCCTGAAGCACACTTTTATTGATTTTTAAACCACGGAGTAGGCCCTTGTTCTGTTCAAACAACTGCCTCTTGGTCTATGTACAGGTTCCCCATGAGCACAATTAAGTGTTCTGGAATTCCCATTCTTCACAATGTTATCCATAATTTGTTATGATCCACACAGCTGAATGCTTTTCGTAGTCAATAAAACGCAAGTAAACATCTTTCTGGTATTCTCTGCTTTCAGCCAAGATCCATCTGACATCAGCAATGATATCCCTTGTTCCACATCCTCTTCTGAATCTGGCTTGAATTTCTGGTCGTTGCCTGTTACAGTACTGTTGCAAATGCTTTTGAATTATCTTCAGCAAAATTTTACTTTTGTGTAATATTAATAATACTGTTCAATAATTTCTGCATTCTGTTGGATCACCTTTCTTTGGAATGGGCACAAATATGGATCTCTTCCAGTTGATTGGCCAGGTAGCTGTCTTCCAAATTTCTTGGCATAGATGAGTGAGCACCTCCAGCATGCATCCATTTGTTGAAACATCTCAATTGGTAGTCCATCAATTCCTGAAGCCTTGTTTTTCACCAATGCCTTCAGTGCAGCTTGGACTTCTTCCTTCAATACCATCGGTTCTCGATCATATGCTGCCTCCTGAAATGGTTGAATGTTGACACATTCTTTTTGGTACATTGACTGTGTATTCCTTTCACCTTCTTTTGATGCTTCCTGCATCATTCAATATTTTTTCATTAGAATCCTTCAAAATTGCAACTCGAGGTTTGAGAAAGTTCTTTCAGTTTGAGAAATGCTAAGCGTTTTCTTCCATTTTGGTGTTCTAACTCTAAATCTTTGCACACTTCCTTGTAATACTTTACTTTGTCTTCTTGAGTCACCCTTTGAAATCTTCTGTTCAACTCTTTTACTCCATCATTTCTTCCATTTGCTTTAGCTAGTCAATGTTCAAGAGCAAGCTTCAGAGTCTCTTCTGACATTCTTTTTGGTCTTTTCTGTCCTGTCTTTTTAATGACTTTTGCTTTCTTCATGTATGATGTCCTTGATGTCACCCCACAACTCATCTGGTCTTCTGTCATTAGTGTTCAATGCATCAAATCTATTCTTGAGATGGTCTCCAAGTTCAGCTGTCATATACTCAAGGTCGTATTTTGGTTCTCGTGGACTTGTTTTAATTTTCTGGAGCTTCAACTTGAACTTGCATATGAACAATTGAAGATCTGTTCCACAGCTGGCCCCTTGCCTAGTTCTAACTTTTGATATTGAGCTATTCCATCATCACTTCCACAGATGTAGTCGATTTGATTCCTTTGTTTTCTATCTAGCAAGGTCCATGTGAATAGTTGCTGTTTATGTTGTTGTAAAAAGGTATTTGCAATGTATAAGTTGTTGGTCTTAGAAAATTGTATCATGCTATCTCCGGTGTCATTTCTATCATCAAGGCCATAATTTCCAACTACAGATCCTTCTTCTTTGTTTCCAACTTTCACATTCCAATCACCAGTAATTATCAATGCATCTTGATTGCATGTTTGATCAATTTCAGACTGCAGAAGTTGGTAAAAATCTTCAATTTCCT